>NC_089795.1:57306984-57324484 GCF_040412425.1 Macrobrachium rosenbergii
GTAATATAACTATATTTATCCTGGTAATTTTCATGCATTATTCATAAGCTATCAAAATCAATAAAAACAAGTAAAGCGCCGAAGTTTCTTCGGCGCAATCGAGTTTTCTGTACAGCGTATAATGCTGTATGAAACTCTTAGCCACGGTCCATGAAACTTCCAGCCGCGGCCCATGAAACTTTCAGCCAATGGCCGGTGGTGGCCTGTGTTGTTTGCACCTAAGCGGTGCCAGACGCACGATCATGGCTAACTTTAATCTTAAATAAAATAAAGACTATTGAGGTAGAGGGCTGCAATTTGGTATGTTTGGATGATCAACATACCAATTTGCAGCCCTCTAGCCTCAGTAGTTTTTAAGATCTGAGGGCGGACAGAAAAAGTGCGGACCGACAGACAAATAGTCATCTCAATAGTTTTCTGTAACAGAAAACTAAAAATCAGAAACATTGTTTACTTATTTGCTGATCCTAAAATAGTATCTTTACAAATTGTGTGAATATATATGGAAATTAGAATGACGGGTAGAGGCTAATAAAAATTATCTCTCGAAAATCAAGACATTAAATATGTACAAAAAATTTGGCCGATTCGGTTGCCCACCCACCTTAGGATCACCGAGACGGAAGGGTTATTTACTTATTCTGAAGTTAAACAAAGACATCATCGAAAAAAAAAAAAATGTGATCATGGCGATTTTTTTTTTATTGTTTTACATCGACTAACGCATCTTTCCAAGTGGCCGAAATGAATGTGGCATATCTCGCCATCGACATGGTTTGATTCCGAAATGTGTTTCGTCCTTACCGCCCACATACTGAAAATAACTACTGATACCAAAGGCTAACCTTTTCCAGATCGCCGTTTTTTGTGCGTAATAAATAATGTGAGTTACTATTACATTACTGGAGTTAGTTGCATTCTAATAATGCTTCCACTGGGATTCTCTCATGGAAGTTATTTAAAAAGGAAATTATTTGAAATGATAAAACATGCTCAGGTAAAACAAACACCATTCTACAAATCCAGAGGAACAATTGGAAAACTGGATGGAAATGACCGTTCTCTTTTTACCCTTTCGAAGAAAAGGAAAAATAGAACCATTGTACAGTATACACTAACAAGAATGCCATCCATGCTCGGATTTACAGTAATGTGTGTTCGAACTACATTTCAACCTGGGGTTTATCCAGGAAGCTGTTGAAGACAAAGCAACATGGAACATGGCTGAATCATGGAATAACAGAATTTTTATCTGATATGAAATCGATAAGCCTCAGATCTTCCACGAATATCTGAGGCACACAGGTAAACAACACAGCTGCGGCCAATAAGTCTGAAAGGTTTCGTTATCTTGGCCTGGCAACCGCCAACCAAGTATTAAAATATGGGAAGTACTGTTGACCGAATTCTTATGGTAGGTTGCCCGGCTCGTTAACAAGCCTTAACACTCGGTTTCCGCGACTACACAAAGCAAGATTCTTCAAACAGCTGTCACTGAGTAGCTAGAAAACTAAAGCCTACTATTCATCATTATTTATCTTCTTTACCTTCTACTACTTTGGTGGGTGCACATCATGCTGTTACACTCCATTTGATGCATATGCAACACATTTCAATAAAACTTTGAATATGAATTTGAATTTATCACATCTTATTAGCAAGATTTTTTCATAAGAGGAGGATGTTTATTCAGCAAGCACAATAACAGCTTTGTGTATAAAAGCAATTTCTAAAATAAAATAGCGAAATGCCAGTAAATGACATACCGTATAGCCATGAATTACTTGAACAAATAGCTCAATGGTATTGTGATAGACTCATGCTAATACCTTAGGCATTTGTGTTTGCCATTTACTGTTTAATAAAATCGATAACTCGGCCAACAAGGCTTCAATTTTCCAAAGCTCAACAACAACAACAACAGCAGCAGGAGCAGTAGCAGCAACAGAATAGCTCAATGAATAGCTTGTCTCATATTCGAATTGAATTTATAGATAAATAGATTACCAGTCCGGGAATTTGCGCCATTACCAGTCTTATGTGGCATGTACGTTTTGCATTTAAAGTTGTCTGTCTGTCTAGATAGGTAGGTAAAGGAATTACGCTTTATTGCCAAATAACGACGATTTAGGTATTATACACACTATCAGATAAAATGCCTTTTTTCTACTATTAGCTGCTGCATTCTACTATAAAGAATAAAGTGACAATATAATTCTACAGTTGGCAATTTGTTTCTAATGCTGTGAACAATTTTCAGGCGATGAAATGTTAAAGCTTCTAGTTAAAAGTTTCATATGTTACAATGAAATTGGAATTCAAATGTATCCAAAGATAAATATACAGTGATAATATAAAGAACAGGGTTATCTCTACCAAAAACAAGTAAAATATGCGTCGAAGTTTCTTCGGTGCAATCGAAAATAGATCTGTCTTTCGGTGGTCTCGGTATAATTCTGTATGAGCAGCGGCCCATGAAACTGTAACCACGGTCCGGTAGCGGCCTATCCTATATCGTTGCCAGAAGCACGATTATGGCTAACTTTAACCTTAACAATGTTATTACTGAGGCTAGAGGGCCGCAATTTGTATGTTGATGACAGGAGGGGGATGACTCAGCATACTAGTCAACCTCTCAGCCTCAGTAGTTTTTAAGATCTGAGGGCGGACAGAAACTGTGAGGACAGAAAAAAATGCGGACGGACAGACAAAGCCGGCACAATAGTTTCTTTTACAGGAAACTAAAAAATAATGAGAGGTTGCACAACCAGGCGTGCTTATTATTGACTTCCCTTGCGATTTATGTCTTTACTTCTTTAACAATTATTTCGCCCCGTCTCTGCATCTTCTGGACGTTTTCAAGATGAGCATCTAATGAGAAACATCTGTCTTCCAACGACATGCATGACATCGTTAATATATGATGTGACGTCATTAGGAAACGAATGCTCTGGTTGCAAGTTGTCGTCATGGTAGGGTTATAGCATTACCAATTAAAATGTGCATCCACATATGCATATAAATGAGCGAGCTGTAGATAAACAAGAACAGGTGCACACGAGCTTAGCAATGCACTAAACCAAAATGTCAAAAAATTTCTGGCGTCGCTCTTGCTAAAATAAAAGGATTTATGGCAAATGAAATATATGTTTTTAATGTGTGAAATACATACACGCGCACACACACATATATGTACTGTGTGTATATATATATATATATATATATATATATATATATATATATATATATATATATATATATATATAGATAGCCTATATTTAAAAGTAATATAAAAACTGTGCAATTTTTTATAGCATACATATTATAAGAAATAAACGGATATATTCAAGCAATGCATGCACTGACACATTAATATATATTTCCTTAAGTAAAACATGAACTAACGTCAGTAGGAGTGTTCGGGCACGTGTCATAACAATTACCTGAATTAACCTGAACTGACTTTAAAATTTCAGTATATTCAAATGTTTTAACGGTTATGACGTTATCTTTTTTTTAAGTTAACAAGAATTCCCATTTTCTTCATTTATTGAACTTCGCGCATCTGGGAGTAACGCTGACATAAAGAAAAAAGACTTGTACGACTAAATCTCAGGCTTTTCCCAACAAACCTTCAGAAGGAAAATTCAGTCACATTACTCAAAAGTTGGTGAACTGTCGTCATGTGAACAAGTCCCCGCGTTTCCCCTCTGCCTTTCATCTGCAAGAGGCCTCCCTCCCTCCCTCCTCTGTTGCTTAGCGCTTCCCCACAAAGTCAGAAATGGTCAACAGATTCCGTCTGCCGACACGGTTTCAAATTCAAAATACAGTCCCTTTACCTGAATACCTTAAAAGCATAGCTGTCGCCAGGTCAACACTGAATAAAACAATTTTGTGACATTGACATTGTCATGGAATACAGTTCCCTCCTCATGACTTTGTAAGGCCATAAAGGTATTCGTGAGACCGTATGGAGGGAGAATATTCGACATCATGGACGAATTACTCGGGCCACCGTCGGAATAGACTCCCGCATCACCGGGTGCGTTAGAGACTGTTTTATTAAGCGCCCTATTTAATTTCCGTGACGACTTTTCTCGATGCAAAGGATCTTGTCGTCTAACATACTAGTTGCCATTCACTGCACTGACCAATAATCAATTTGGTTTCACGTTAAATATGTAAATAACTTTCCCGACTGTTACATGCGCAATGCAGTGTTTCAACAATAAGCTGGCTAAAGACTGCAAAACATGATCTCTAATTACAATTCGAAAAAGAAGGAAACATCAAACTAAGAATCAGGCAATGCACCTAAAACCAAAAAGACAAACAAGAATAATAAGTAAAGAACAAATAAATACATTCTGTGTTGCCGGAGAACCGTTCAATTAATTTGTATTTATGACCGTCTACTATTTCTATGGCGTCGCAGAACTTTTGGACCCATACTTCATAAGCACTCCATGGAGAAGATTCTTCGACTCTAAATTTGAATACGATGGTTCTTGCATTCCTACTTATCATACATACACGAGATGGAGAGAGAGAGAGAGAGAGAGAGAGAGAGAGAGAGAGAGAGAGAGAGAGAGAGAGAGAGAGAGAGAGAGAGAGAGAGAGAATTTCTAACTATTCTTTCTAGTGGACTGATATCTAAGGTTATATCAACCTTTAGAGCTAAACAGTTTTAACAGGGTATTGTTTCTTACCGACTCTAAAATTAAATTAAATCATGTTCTCCAGAACATTTATCTAATAATTTTCTACATCCAAATTGACTATTTTCATCTTTTTTTCATTTTTTATGAATTTTGCACAGTTCGATTAAGAATCATATGTAACATCAAAAAGCCTTAAAAAAATTAGTATCACTGAAAAAGACTCTTATATGATCCATGGATCATTTGCACAATGCTAAAACTGCTACAGTAATTTACGATAAATTTGTAGAGTACTGAAAACAGATTAAGTACATTCACAAGTGTTTATGATTGCTACGCTATGTTTAGATCATTGCGCAAGACTAAAATGCAATTAGAAAGAGAAATAAGCTTCATGTTAACTTCTGAATATCATATTAAAGTCATATTCTTCATATTCTTCAATCATTATAGCACACAGCGGCCTGATATTTAAGTGAATACTAATCAGAAGATTTATATTTTTTCAAATCAATTATTATAAGATGGGTCTCATAATGGAAAAAAAGCGTGAGTCAACAATGCACGCCCTCAAAGTCAGTTTCATCCTATCATCAGACAGAAAGATAATATATCATCTTGGGTCAATATGGCGTCCTGAAAACCCCATGGAAATCTTCTAGAAGTATTAGATCATTTTTGTTCTCTGTTACACAACTCAGCGATAAGAGAATGAAACTCAGAAAGACCACCATTATGAGATAAAATCTTAATACATTCAATCAGAGACACCAAAGGTAAATTGGGAATTCAAAAAACATCGCATCAGAGGAGGCCGAACGACATACTTCAAAAGCCTAAATAATTTACTGTGGGCGTGGCATGGAGTGTATATTTTCATACAAAGATCGATAGATTGAACATGAGGAATTTCATCTGAATGAAATTTCGGCACGCATACTGATTAGTGTGAGCTTAGAATTAAATTTAATATTTAGACACTGCTTTCGATAAACGTTCAGAGGTCCATTATTATTATTATCTCAAGTTGTTTACAAAAAGATAAATAAATAAATAATCTATCAGTCAGGCTTAAAATCATACCTAGTCAGCACAACACATCTGTAGGATTCAGAATTAAGCTTCCAGTCCTTGTGACGATGAAGTCCATTAGCGCCCTGTAATAGGCGAAGTGGAACGTAATGTTAAGGCGGTCATCAGTTAAGAAATTCAAGTCTGCGTCGAGCTAAGGCAAGGGAGGAGCGACTGCAGAGCTAACGCGCTCTGTCATTTGGGAATCAGCGAAGCTCGAAATTAGAATGTTTCACATTTTGACACCTTCAACTGTATTTCTATGATATTTGTCAGAGAGAGAGAGAGAGAGAGAGAGAGAGAGAGAGAGAGAGAGAGAGAGAGAGAGAGAGAGAGAGAGAGACTGATAAATAAAGTTCAACAGCGCTGAGCAAACCTTAAGGGGAAAGCAAGAACAGTCGTGCAGTGAAAGAAACCATGCCCTTCAAAATGTCTGTGTATTCCACCATAGAACAACCGACAAATATTTGTTGTTATATAAACGTAAAGATAATCACTGCTGAAATAAATGCTGGCCTTCATTAACAATACTGCAATGGCACCTGTAATTTGAGACTTTTGACAGTTCTTATTATACATATAAAGATATGTCTTGCTGAACAGTTTTTCCCATGCTGTACTAAAAAATATATGACCAAGTGATGGCAGCAAATGGCATGAAATAAGTATTAGCACAGGAATTCCCAGTGATATAAATGTGTATTATATATATATATATATATATATATATATATATATATATATATATATATATATATATATATATATATAAATATATATATATATATATATATATATATATATATATATATATATATATATATATATATATATATATATATATATATATATATATATATATCAGTATCATTTAAACTATGATAAAATTTTGGAACTTGAGTCAATATCACATTTTTTATTTCTTGTGTCGCTAAGAGCTTTACTACTTCTGTTCTTTTACGAATCGCTATTCAGAATAAACGTATATTGCAAACAATAAATTTTACTGCTGTAAAACAAACGTAAATCCAATGGATATTTTCAAAAGAAGGAAAGCTCCACAAGAATAAAGATTATAGCCCAAAGTCGAAAAGGAAAACGAATACTAATAGAGGTTTCACAAGCCTAGAAAATATCCCTCAAATTACCAAAAGAAGTGGAGGCTTCTTTGTCATATGCAAAGAAAATCACCAAGTAGTTCTACCGCCTTAATGTATAACGAATTTCATCATGGTCTTAATGTAAGCATATTCCAAGTAACAGATCACAGAAACTTTGACGACATTAGAGAAGATTTACTATTAAATAATACGAATTATAAAATGAAAATGAGCTACTTACTTAAGGTATAAAATGAACAGAGTGAGTGATATCCAAAATTAAAAACCTCACATAAAGATTTGAGGAAAACGGTAACAGTTAAAATTATGCACCCATTTTTAATTTGTTCTGGTGTAACCATCCTAGCTTTGCAACTAACAATTTATTATCAATTGTGCTTAATATCAACGGAAGTTTACTAAAATTATTAAAATTTTATGTGCACATGATAGGATTCTTGATTTGAGTATGGAAATGACACGAACCTGTTCGTTTTAGAGCATATCTAACGTAAGATCGGGAATACTTGCAATTTAGATAATCTCTCAGACTTTCAAGTGGATTCATAGAGAAAAATAACGCTAAATTTTGTTATCACGTATTCACAGAAATATACCCTGCGCGCTGCAGAAAAAAAGAAAAAATAACAATTAACTGAAAAGAACTAATTCTCGTGTGTATAATCTCTCAAAACAAAGGAGATTCTTTTAGATAAAAATGAAGTATCACAATACTCAATCAAGATGTAAAACTACGATTTAAATAATTTAACCTTTATGGATCAGGATCTTCACCTACATTTAATGACTTGAATTTCAGTATATACATGGCGATAACGCAATACGGTGACAAACCTAGCAGTTCCCATTACGGCTTACAAGAAATACCTGACAGGATCTTTTCATTACAAGACCGAGTATTGAGAACTACTTGCTTGCCTGAAATACCCAAATATAAATTGGTTCCCTTACGACGCTTATTATTATTATTATTATTATTATTATTATTATTATTATTATTATTATTCAGTAGATGAAACCTATTCATATGGAACAAGCCCAACCAAAGGGGCCACTGACTTGAAATTCAAGCTTCCAAAGAATATGGTGTTCATTAGGAAGAATTAAAGGAAGTAAAGTGAAATACAGAACGAAGAGATCCCACTTATAAAAAATAATAAATAGATAAATAGGTAAAGTATTAAAATTAAAGAAGAATAGTATTAGGATAGTAATGCAATGCATTTTCGCTTGAGCTTCTGAAGTTTTTCAAACCAGGAGTATAGTGTCAACCTAAGTCATGTGATATAAGAAGAGTATTGTTATTGTGGTTTACGCTGTTTGCACAAAAAGATATTAATCTGCCTATCTAAAATGAGGCTCATTGCTAATGCTATAGTCTCCTCATCTTAATACTCAGTTGTATTCAGATGAGCTAATTTTGCAAACAACAGTCGCTTGGAGAATACTGTCACAAGCACCACCTGATGCATAACTTTTGATCCTAACGTCAAACATTTCTATCACACACACACATGGTTATGTTTTCTTGGTGGTTTCCTTACAGTCATATCATACAATGATTTACTTCTCTACACATAATTCAAAGACGTGTATGTACAGACATTCAACACAAGTTTTTAAACCGATAGATCTTGGAGTAATTTTTAACTTAAAGTATTCATCATTCATCACAATTATAACAAGAGTATCTTAAGTAGAATAAGCTGTAACAGGTCATTAGAGCCCAGCATTCTCGTATGTCGGCACACGCATCTCTTGGAAACACGATTCAAAGTTTCTCACATATATAAGTCTGAACAGAAGGTAACTTGGAAATATAATCATATCTTCAATTGTAAGAAATGGTTATAACGCGCAAACCACTGCCCAACAAAGCTAAAACTTGATTTTTATGCTTAGATTGTTGTCTCAAATCTACAAGTTTTCAAACTTTGCAAAGTAACTTGACAGGATAAGACGTCTTGGCACATTTCTTTCAAGAAAATGCGAAGAAGTGAGGCGTTTCCGTGCGGGTTATAGTGAGATTGCCAAACAACTCGAAAAAAGATAAACTTTATCTCGACCCAAAAGAAAATAAAAATTGTTTTTAAATATATTTCCACTGGTATTCAGCAACAGGCATAACCTCTAGGCATTTCTATCTATTTATTACATTTAATTATTGTGTAAATATACAGTACATTAAGTCACAATCAGAATATGAAAGATACAACATATTCTAAAATTTCACCTCCTTGCATAAGTCCATAATGTAGTTATGAGGATATTCGCCTTTTCAGTATTTAATCTCATTTCAGAACTAGAAAAAGCCTTACAAAAACCCTGAAAGTCTTGTTAAAAATTTGAACGTTCACAATTATTGCCTTATCATGGTGTTTGGCTCAAGATTGGAAAATAGTTCACAGACAATTTCCTTTGAAGGACAAATATGCGCTTTCGCTTACCAGGGAGAAATTGCCACTTTACAATCAATAAAGAAATTCCATACTTCATACTAAAATCAATTTCCTTCAAATTATTCACGGCAAAAACCTTGGTAACTATCGTTGGTTTAAAGGATCTAAGTATAAGAATATAACAGTTGGCCATGTTTTATAATACTAATAATTATGCAACCATGCGGAAAACTTGACAGAAATGAAGCGTGACCTGGAATATCTCAAAAAAAAAAAAAATCAAGACAACAATCAACAAAGTTGTTACACCTTTTTTCTAGTACTATAACGTTTTGCCTGAGACGTCAGCTGAATGCCTAATGAAACAAATTATTAGTCAGACTTAGTTTTAGGAATTGGACTGTACCACACTTTCATTATTTAACTCTTGAATCTTTTTGTTAAAAGTGTAAAGTTCGGTAAAAAAGAAAAAGTCCTTAGTAAACAAGTATCAGCCTAGGCTTATACTTGTTTACTAAGGACAGTAGAATATGACTAAACGACAGTGAAATGAGGATGCATTTGATACGTAGCCCCATTATATATACAGTATATATATATATATATATATATATATATATATATATATATATATATATATATATATATATACATATAATATATGTGTGTGTGTGCGTGTGTATATGTGTGTGTGAGTCTGTTTGTGTGTGTTAGATGTATATCATATGAACAAACGATTATCTATGTACAAAAAATATAGAACATTCTAATATAACAGGAGTAAAAAATTACATGTGATGCTAAGACATGCTTTTCTAACAATAAATTAACACTGACATTTTAAGAAGTTTTAACTGAGATGATAAAAATCTGTCTGATTTACTGACAAATAACTCTGTCACTGAAAGCATGTTTACTTGAGATGGTAAAGAGCTACTTGATATGACGTGATATTCTGACAATAAATTAATTCCGATATTTTTAGGATGTCTACTCGAGATGGTAAATCCCGATCTCTTATGACTTGACTTTCTGACAATAACTTAATCCGGACGCCTTAAGGAAGCTTATTTGCTTATTTGTGAGGGTCAAAATTCCTGTGTTATATGAGAAATATAGTTGTCTATTTTTTTTACTTAATGGTACTTCTGTAAATGTTGAGTACAGCAAAAATTCCCCGTTGGAATAAAAGTTAATCTTTATTCTTGAGGAAGAAAAAAAGCAAGATATGTGAACGAGATTACTTACTTGAGCGCACTCACATGCCGAGAGTGACGCATCTATTCGTGCTCACAGACGCATGAATAATAGGAAGCCGTTCCGTGAATAACCACAAAAAAAAATTTAGAACACCAACTTGAAATGTGGTGCCATTTCAGTGCTTGATAAAAACGTTACTGGCAGTAACAATCGTGATTAAATTCAAACATTTCGTCGGGTTTTATCAATGGATTCACACAATGGGCACGAAATGATTTTTTTTTTTTGACAAAAAACTCACATAAAGAGAAAAACGTCTGAAATCCAAATAAAAAAGAGGAATGAAAAAAAATTAAATCGTTAAAAGATGTTAATTACCAAGCCGACCCGATATCAGAAAGATTCATTAACTCATCAGAGAAATCGAGATTAATGAACTTCATTTATCTAAAACTCATCAATGAAAAATATATTAATTATCTCTGAACATATGTGAGAAAAAGATAAATAACCAAAAATGATGCCGTTAATAATACTTCTCATTTTCAAGGAACCTAAAAGCAACAGCATTACCTAGATACATGAATTATGACTTCAAATGCAATCCACTGACCATGCAAAATTTTGAAGCTCTTAAGCCATCCAATGGTCGGATTGTCATTGAATTTCAGAAAACGTGAAGAGAATAATAATAATAAAAAATAATGTATACATACGACTCAAAAACATTCTTTTTTCATCGTCCTTCTCGCCTTCCTTAAGACCAATAACTGCAAAAATTCAGTGGAGACTAAACAGTTTCTACTCCCGTAAAGTACATCACTTCATGCAAAAGAACTGTCTAAAGAAAAAACAGGCTTACTGTACTATAAATATACTCGGCATTAATAAGATCTGACTTAGTTGTAACAAATTTTTCAGGTTGTTCAAATTCTGACTTCTACTCAAAGTGAAAAGACACCATTAAAAGGAATAAACTCTGCAGGCGAAATTCGCAGGTTTGAATGTAAATGATTTGCATTTACATCATGAGGAACCTTGGAACACAAATGAGAATCTGCTTAAAAATACTGGAAGGAAATGAGGCAATCAACGAAAGAGGAATTCGAGTTAAAAATGACTTTGAACGGAACAAAAGCATTCTAGACAAATGGAAGTGTACTGCTCTGCGATTAAGCGATGGCAGCACACTGAGATAAAATGGAAGTGCTTTGCAACAAACGAGGGAAAAGATAATATTCTAGTCAGCCAAAATTAACATTTAAGTAGTATTCGCTATCAATTTAGGGAATAGTTCTAATAATATTTTGTGCATGTGGTACGACTTTATATGCTCTACAGTAGTTGCGCCATGCTGTTGGTGGCCTATGTATGTTTTCAAGCCTCGGGCTGCGCTAAAGCCTCTGTACCGTGGCCTCCCCCAACCCCCAGCCTTCATTTGAATGCCTTGCTTAAGGCAGCGTTGTAGCACACTTTGTTGTCATTTGCTTTTATAGGAACGGAAGGCAAGGAGCGGGCACGAGCTTTAATTTATGTTTCCTCAACAGCTAATTGTACATTTACATGTAATAATTTATTAAACCTTTGTTCATTTATATATATATTTTTATTTTCATTTCAGCGGGCAGCTTCCTCTGCGAGAGACTGTTGAGATGTTGATGAATTTTTTCACATTTCTTATGAACTCTTTAATATTCTTCATAAGCTTTTACGCATTCCTTCTTTGTATCTGCAATACTTACACAATGATTTCCATCAGATACAGAGTAAATATGAAAATATTTTCTACAATAAAAGCTGAACTAATGAGTATAGATCACATTATCTCGACTACCAAAAAAGAAATGTAGACCTACACAATTTCATAAGCCCGATTTGTCTTTTGTCGAGATAAAAATATCAGATTTTATAATTGAAAAGACCAAAGCTCATGATAAAGAAAACTATGAAGTAATGTTTCTTGTACTGCATCACACCCGCAAACAATAAAAAAGGGCATATATGATGTAATATATATATATATATATATATATATATATATATATATATATATATATATATATATATATATATATATATATAGTCTATTATAACAATGGGTTCCTACGTAAGCTTACAGAAACATAATTAGGAAAGATGTTCAATACATTCATTCTGGCATCATTAGAATCCCAACAACCGTTTTTTTACTGTTCTATACACAGGAGCCCACAGTCTAAAAATACGAAACCATCCCAGGTTTCGTTAACAGTTGTTTTTTTCTGCCTCTGTCTGAATGAACAGATTTTCATGTTCAAAAATAAGGTTTCAGATAACGCTTGTTCGAGTGTTGTTTATATCATATATAAGTGTAATCGCTGTTAGGCATCATATATCGGGAAAGTTGAAAGAACCTTTTCCGAAAGTAACTGCGCCGGCCAGGGCTCGAACCTTTAAGGTTTGATAAACAGCAAACACGGGCTTCTCCATTTGGTTATCTACGAGGCAGGGTCCCTTGCTACTTATAATTTACATATTGTATCAGCAGTTCCCGAGATAAAGTAAACTTGTTATTAAAGGGGTATATTTGACTTAATATTTTACGTATAAGCGACCATTATATAAGTACTGACCAACCCGGTGCTGCCCAGGAAAACTGAATGACAATTGATTCTCTCTCTCTCTCTCTCTCTTTCCCTCTTTCTTCTCCCTAACACTCCTCTACTCTCTCTCTCTCCCTAACGCCTCCCTCTCTCTCCCACTACCACCTCCTCTCTATCTCTCTCTTCCTCTTTCCCCTCCCAACACCCTTCTACTATCTCTCTCACTTCCTCTCCCTCCCACCTCTCTCTCTCTCTCTCTCTTATCTCTCTGTCATTATCGGTCATTTTCACAGTCTTTCCATCCCCTTCTCATCTCCTCTTCCTATTGGGGCTGAACTTGGACTTGAAGGGCACTGGGAGCATCAATATTCATCTCAGTGACCTAGAAAACTATGGATTAGACACTAATATCTTTCATTTTTGGTTATTTTTACGTCACCCCCTTCCCAACCCTTCTCACCCCCCCCCCATTTCGGGGCTGAACTTGGACTTAAAGGGCATTGGGAACGTCACTATTCATCTCAGCAACCTCGAAAACTATGGATTAGACAGTAATATCTGTCATTTTCGGTTATTTTTGCATGTCACCCCCTTCCCACCCCTTCTCACACCCCGTTCCTATCGTGGCTGAACTTGAACTTAAAGGGCATCAGGAGTGTCACTATTCATTTCAGAGACCTCGAAAACTATGGATTAGACACTAATATCTGTCGTTTTCAGTTATTTTTACGTCACCCCCTTCCACCCCTTTTCACCCCCCCCCCTTCTATCAGGGCTGAACTAATACTTAAAGGCCATCAGGAGTGTCACTATTCATCTCAGTGACCTCGAAAACTATGGATTAGACACTAATATCTGTTGTTTTCAGTTATTTTTACATGTCACCACCTTCCCACCCCTCCTCATTGACCCTCCACTGCTAGCGGGGCTGAACTTGGAATTAAAGGGCATTGGCAGTGTCACTATTTATCTCAGCGACCTCGAAAAATATGGGTTAGACACTAATAACTGTCGTTTTCAGTTTTTTACGTCACCCCCTTCCCAGCCCCTTCTCAACCCCCTGCTATCGGTGCTGAACTTGGACTTAAAGGGCATCGGAAGTGTCACTGTTCATCTCAGCGACCTAGAAGACTATGGATGAGACACTAATATCTGTCGTTTTTTGTTATTTTTACAGGTCACCCCCTTTCCCACCCACTCCTTTGGTGCAAGTGATGTCTTACCCCCACAGTATTCTTTTCCATATAGTAAGTCATACGTATACCAAGTTTGGTTGAGATTGCTCAATGCGTTTCAGAGTTATTCTGGCACATACACACACATACATCCATTTACATATATATACTGTATATATATATATATATATATATATTTAAAATATATATATATATATATATATATATATATATATATACATACATATATATATAATATATATATATATTATATATATATATATATATATATATATATATATATATATATATATAGATAGATAGATAGATAGTTATTTATTTGTACATGTGCGCGTTAGTGTCTGCTTGTGTTTTATTTCTATTATTATCTATTTGTTCCAACAGTTAAAGTTTACCTGCATGAGGTACAAAACATCATCCATTATGTATCCATATAAAAAAATATTATTTCCAAACTTATATTACCTAATTACATTAACCCGTACCAACAACATTCACATGCGCAAACACTAATAATTGAAAGTTTCCGCATGACATGCATTAGTGATATGAAAGTGCTTTTGGAACTTCGGTTCCTCCTTTAGGGTCAAATTGTGCTCCCATTTCCTAAGTTGCGAAATTGTTGAAATTGCTCGAGGTCGAAGTTCTCAGAACAATAGATAGTATAAAGATAATAATTATAGAACTTACTATGGATATTCATTCGTATGAAGAGATCTATTGCGGTCTAGGAAGTTTTCTGAAGAACTGCTATTTCTTATTGTTGAAATATCTATAATAACAATAAACTGCAGGACACGTGGAAATGTAATGACGCTGGCAAAGTAAGACTGAACTTAAGATACATTGATATATTGATAATAACAATAAAATACAGGACACGTGGAAATGTAATGACGCTGGTAAAGTAAGACTGACCTTAAGATACAATGATATATTGATAATAACAATAAAATACAGGACACATGGAAATGTAATGACGCTGGTAAAGTAAGATTGACCTTAAGATACAATGATATATTGATAATAACAGTAAAATTGAAGACACGTGGAAATGTTATGACGTAGTAGGTAAAGTAGGATTCAACTTAAGATAAGTTGATATACTGATAATAACAATAAAATACAGGACACGTGGAAATGTAATGACGTTGGTAAAGTAATATTCAATTTAAGATACATTGATATATTGATAATAATAATAACATACAGGACACGTGGACATGTAATGACGTAGGTAAAATAAGATTCAACTTAAGATACACTAATATACTGATGATATAATAATAATAAAATACAATACACTGGGAAATGTAATGACGTAGGTAAAATAAGATTCAACCTGAGATACATTGATATATCAATAATAATAATAAAATACAATACACGTGGAAATGTAATGACGTGGGCAAAGTAAAATTCGACTTAAGATACATAGAAACGAGTTTGGAAGAAAGCAATGTTCAAGGTTTTGATCTTTAAGGTAGGAGGGTATAAAATTACACATTCAGTAAACTAAAAAGAGGTTAAATATGTAATGAAAATACTAAATATACATGGTAATTAGGCCTAATACAAAATGCCACGCAGGATACCCAGTAACTCTTGTATCCTACTACATACTTATGACCAGGTATTTTACCCTTATTAGAAGATGAATATTTGTTAAGGACTGCTATTAGTCCTGAAATGCAATTAAATATAGAATAAAATTATGTGTATTGTACTGAAGTGTAATTTTGTTTGTTATACACACGTAATTACATGGTCGTGCTCCATAGTAGTCAGACGTGAGTTCACTCATTTATTTGATAACCTGTCACACAGCAGTTTTATTGCTTTCCTTTTCCATAATTCTTTCGCGCCAAATATTCCAGACGGTTGTGAAAGGCCAAAATCGTGTGCACTTCACCTTGTACAGTTTGAAAGGCGGTTGTCTTGTAAATATTTTCAAGAATTCTAAGAAAAATTCAAACGACACTGCACTCTTTGAAGTATTTTTTTAAATGTCACCTGTAAAAGTGATGTTTGAACTGCCGGCGCTTCTTTAGGATAAATTCAAGATAGGCGAAATGTCATGCCTTTTAGAAAGTAGCTGCAAATCCTAAGATCAAAGATGTACAAAGTCTCTGAGGATACTAAGTTTTCAATTGGCCTGATTTCTAAATCACAATGAAGACGAACAGGATTGATCACAAATGCTGATTATGTTGAGAGTGAAACATATGAAAGAAAAATTTAACGGCAGCTCATAAGTGCGCTATGACCTGCAAATATTCACATCGGAATAACCAATTATGAGTAGTAAACAATTCATAATACAATTGCTGGGTTATCGAATGGTCTATTTTCAAAGGTGTTTTGTACTAGCTGAATTACAGTAGCCTAACCAAAACCAATATCAGATTATGGATGATAATTGTCATGCTACGACGCCATTAAGATGTTTCAACAATTCACTCCGTCTGCATTGTTTCTCTTCACAAAAGAATTAAGTTCACATCCATAAGGGGAACAGTCACGCAAGCTTCATACCAACAAAAGTGATAGATTAATTATTAAAAATAGTGCCATAACTTACGCTGAAACACCTAGTTAAGTAAATAAATCAATTTATATAAATCTAAAGACAAACAAGTGACGCAGAAAGAATGGATCTCTGTCGAAGATTAAGTGCAAGCGAGGTTGACTTCACAACGCCAATCAGACATCACAGACACAAAAGATAACTACAGTAACTGACGACTGAAAAATGATCACAAGAAAAAGCTCAACAAAAAATGAAAAACAATCCCTGCGAGTTGTATTGCATCTATTTTCAAGCTCAACAGGGGAAATTTTCTTCAACTCTTCGTCAAATAATCAATTATTTCTTGGCAGAATAGATTATAAAAGAAAAGGCTGGACTCATACCCTGGTCAAAATTCAATAAATCGTGTTTGCAAGGTAAATCCTCTTTTGACTTCACGATGACCTGAGAACAGACATCTGAAACAGAGTGTACTGACATTCGATCGGATCCTGGTAATTAAATCCTTCTTTATGTCCCAGCCCTACATTTTTCCATTACGACCATGAATTTGGAAATTACTCCCAGGAATCCCGAGCTGAAACGGGTTTCGTCGGAAGATTCTCATTTTACTTTTGGATTTGTTTACCAAGCGTTCGCTAATGGCAATGTCTGGATGCCTGCTGTTTTTATTTTACTTTGAAGATGCGTAAAGAGTATATAGTTTCCAAGATGTAATCTAAACTTATCAGTTGATTATG
>NC_089795.1:57329484-57389484 GCF_040412425.1 Macrobrachium rosenbergii
TCCAAATTCAAAGTATATCGAAAAGGTAGCAAGAATAATCTAAACAATAATCAGTGTGAGGCCTTCCCTTACTACGCAAGAGTAACCCATCAATAAAATCTACGTTCCTAATAGCCCTTCATCTAGTGAGCGTTGGATTTTTAGTTTTCAATAACAGAAAGCTACTGAGATGGCTTTGTCTGTCCGTCCGCACTTTTTCTGTCCGCCCTCAGATCTTACAAACTAGAGGCTAAAGGGCTGCAAACTGGAATGTTGATCATCCACGCTCCAATCATCAAACATACCAAATTGCAGCCCTATAGCCTCAGTAGTTTTAATTTTATTTAAGGTTAAAGTTAGCCATGATCATGCGTCTGGCGCCGCTATAGGTGCCAACAACACAGGCCGTGGCTGAAAGTTTCATGGGCTGCGGCTGACAGTTTCATGGGCCATGGCTGAGGGTTTCATACAGAACTATACGCGGTACAGAAAACTCGATTGTGCCGAAGAAACTTCATTGGGTTTCTTAAGTTTACTGACCATATCAAACATTTGAAGAAAGTATACATCGGGCATATATTAATACAGTACATGGCGCTTATATATATATATATATATATATATATATATATATATATATATATATATATATATATATATATATATATATATATATATATATATATATATATATATATATATATATATATATATATATATATATATATAGAGAGAGAGAGAGAGAGAGAGAGAGAGAGAGAGAAAGTCATAGCGCCTGTCTCCATCGAAAAACCTTTATCCACAACAGCGCCGATATAATTCCTGGAAAAACCGTTTCCGATTTTTTTGCTGCTCTTTTGCGAAGTCTTACTCTCAACTTGACCGTGGAAGAGCCAAGGATTATACGCTGTAGAACTAGAACTAGAAGAGAGAGAGAGAGAGAGAGAGAGAGAGAGAGAGAGAGAGAGAGAGAGAGAGAGAGAGCTAATGAATATGATTTTATGAGAAGTAATATATATATATATATATATACACACACACGCATACGCACCCACACACACAATATACATACATACATACATACATACATACATACATACATACATACATACATACATACATATATATATATATATATATATATATACGTGTGTGTGAGCGTGTCTGAGATATGAATACCAAGGTTAAGTAAGATTTAATGTAACGCTTTAATTTTATACTTAGCCAATCTTCAATAATGGAGTGTCGAAATTCAGTTAACAATAGAACACCTTTGATCCAACCTCAGAAAAAATGAAAACATTTTTCATCTATAATTGGCCGAAATGCTCATATCACCTATTCAAGAGCTGCTAACTACACGATAAATATCGCATATTTTCTCATCCTTTCAAGCAAGGAACTCTTAATTATTAGATTCTCCTATTTATAAAATAGCTTACACGTTCGTGTTCACGAAACTTATTTTTCTCTGGAACGCCACTACGCTCACTTTTCGTCGCCAACGAGAAATATTTCCTCTGTCTGTTTCCCCTACTGAATGATCTATGCGACTCCTCTGTTTTTGCGTTGTTGCCTTTTTCATCCTGTCTTGGAATTCCACCTCCACACCATTCATTGCTTAGAAACTCCCTTACTCATTTTGTTGGTCTATCGTAACAAAAGTGAACTATCGCGCTCTTAAAAAATGGATAAAAAAAAAGCACTTTGTTTATGTCCACTCTTCCAGGGAGAGCGGCTGCCTCTGCTTCTGCCATATTGACAGTCTCTATTGCGTGTTTGTCTCCATTCTTGCAATGCAAGGTCAATGCCGCAGAGTCAACACACGTAATCTGGTCGTGAAGCCTTGTGTAAGCAAGAAAAAAAAGGGAGGAATAAAAAAGTAGAATCCAAAAGGAAAAATAAATTAAAATTCTGTATGAAGTCTGACGGAGCTAGAATACAAGGAGAAGTAATTTTCTCATCGTTGCGTCACTACATCCCGGTGAGAAACAAATAAAGCAGTATGTAGTGGAGGTATCGATAAAAATTGATATATTTCGTTCATTCTAACAGTTAAAAGAAGAAACACACCATACTATGAAGAAAAGAGGACATTATTTGTGAACCATTCCTACTAGATATGATCAAGGAAGGGCTAAGACAAGAAAGATAAGCAAAAGTGCCGCTGAAAAATTCATTACAAACAGTCAGTAACACAAAATATGTCACAGAACAAGTAGGATAATAAGGGAATTGATAAAAATGGTTAGTAGAAGCTGTTAGCAGTCTAAAGCTGGAAAAAGGGCCACTATCAAAATAGCACAATATTCACCTTAGACTTCAATTAGTATACGCTATGGAAAGAAAACGATATCTTGGTGCATTTAAGGTACCCCTAGTTTGGAAAAAAAGGATATATGATATACTTCCAATTAGCAATAAAAATACTGATGTTACGGAAGAGGAGAAAAAGATCAAATAAAGTCTTCGGGGAGTTTGATGTGAAGCAGCTTGGGAAACCAAAGATCTTAAGCTGTCTTTGTTTTCTTAGATCTATGACTCCGAAAACTGCGCAGTGAAATAAGCTAGGTCACCATACCATAGGAGAAGGATGAGTGACAATCGACGTTACAATGGAAATCTGGACGGACGAGTTCAAGAACACAAAAATTACGGGTCAAAGAGCGCTGTCTTTTTCACGTACATGCTACATTTAACTTCAGGAAAAAAAATAAGGAAACTAGAATCGGTCAAAAAGAAAAAATTCACTAGGGCAGGACTATTTGGCTAAGTGTCGGTGTGTTCATTTGTCACGATTAAGCGACTCTTTTATAAGCATGCATCATAGACAAGATGTTGCAGCAAAAAATGACCGTCAATATGGAATGGGTCCGCCTTACAGCGAATCCCTTTTAGCTTTAAGGCCTAAAATAAATGTTTGTTCAAGAAAATAATGAACGCAACGAAGGCCAAACTTAAAATTATGAGTTCACCCATCTTAAACATAAATCCGAAATGTTTTTTTTAAGGGTTGTGGATGTTCACTTTTGTCGCTCAAACACTGCGCCCCTACTCCCAAATTAGAACGAAATAAACAGAAACAACGGACTAAACAGAAACAACGAAATAAACAGAAACAAACAACGAAACTTCAGAAAAGGAAAAGAAATGCTAATTTGGGAAAACCTTCCCGGAGACTCTAGATTCCGGCAACCACGCCATATGTCTTTCAGTAATCTACTTTATGGTGTAGCAAATTGATACTTTGCCATCTCACACCAGCAGACTTTCTCACTTTATTTATATATAAGCTCTGGGGATCTGCAGGTTACTGCAATGGAGCCCAATATTCCCTAGACACTGGTATTGCTTACTTTGCTAAATTCAATGGTGGGACAAATGGGAGGGGGAAAACACATATAAATTCCTCACCTGAAAATGGATGTCAGTTTCAGTCAGGGCTTTAGAATTACTCTGAGATTCTAACAACGATAAAATTAAATGATTTCATATCTAAGGTCGGTAATTGATTTACCCAGTGGATAAGGACGTCAGTTTTCTTGTTCTTTACTCTAGAAATTATTGTAAGAATCTTGGAGTGAATGAACTTTATACATGACTTATTCCGCCTTTTTAGTTTTCTATCCACCCTCAGATCTTAAAAACTACTGAGGCTAGAGGGCTACAAATTGATATGTTGATCATCCACCCTCCAATCATCAAACATGCCAAATTACAACCCTCTAGCGTCAGTAGTTTTTACTTTATTTGAGGTTAAAGTTAGCCATAATGGTGCATCTGGCAACGATACAGGACAGGCCACCATAGGGCGGTGGTCAAAGTTTCATGGGCCACGGCTCATACAGCATTATACCGAGACCACCGAGAGATAGATCTATTTTCGGTGGCCTTGATTATACGCGGCACAGAAACCTCGACTGCGCCGAAGAAACTTCGGCGCATTTTTTACTTATTTATTATACATGGTAATTTATCTCAACTTGACCTGGATTCGAACTTGTCGTTTGCTTTGGAATTAGTATGATAGGCGCTTATGATATATATTGCCATTCAGATGTAAGTTATTTCAAGGGTAAAATGAATACACTATTTATTGATTTTGCAGTATACATATATATATATATTTTTTTTTTTTGTATGAATATATATGTGTGTGTATGTGCGTGTGTAATTATGTGCATGCAGAGAGAGAGAGAGAGAGAGAGAGAGAGAGAGAGAGAGAGAGGAAGGGGTGGGGGAGATGGTCGACACAGGGCGATCTGTCGGTGACTAATTAATTTGCTCAGTCTGCCCTCTGTGATCGCACGCAATATTTGTGAAAGCATTTTGTTATTGTAAAGTATTTAGAATGCACTGATTTTAACATAAATTCAAGTAGCGATTATGCTGACTTTTTTTTTTTTATTTTTGACAATGCTAAAGTTACGGTTCCTCGGCCTTACATTGCATGAAAAATTGGTAGTTCCCTGAGCGTTCTTGGGAATTGTAATTATAGGATTTAGTTTTAATGTTTGAAGGAGTGTATTAAGAGAGCTACATTAATTTTTCATGTTGACAGGAAGCTTGCTTGCTGGAACGTTTCCAAAAACTTATTTTTCTCTACTAGTTGCTCTATTTGCATCTTCTTAAGCCTTACCCCCAGACAATGTATGTTAGGCATTCCATTCCTTCACAGGGAGTAAAAATGGGTAAGGAACATATATTAAATGTCGTTGGACGATATGGATTATATTAATTTGTTTAGAAAAAAGGTAGTTGCATGTAAGGCTGGTACAGAAATATTAGTATCCAAGTTGGATTAGTCTAAACCAAAGGGAACTAGTGAGCCATCACCTATAGACTATAATGCGAAGTTGGGTTTTTCGGAGAACATCAAAGACCAAGTAATAAGAGTTTTTATCATATCTTTTCACTTTTTGTCACCAATCCCGGTCATCAGAAAGTGAGTTACACCATTTTATACTCATTGTAAAATCATCATTCTTGGATAAAATTATACATGTATAAGGATCTTTACTGGCATAATGAAAACGGTTTCGTAATGCAATTCTGGCCTTAATTCTGCTGCACTATTTATAGGATCAAAAGAGTTGGCTACAGAGCAATGGTGCCATAAATTCTATAAAATTACCCACGAAGAATTCAGTAATTACAACCATCCACGCGGCCGTAATACGAGCATTAGACAACTCTGATTATAAAACCAATGAATTCCAAAGCTGGTTAAGAATAAGTTACGCTAGCTGATCAATACATTCAAGGTTCATACTCGTATTGTTCATTGGCGGGTTACGAAATTCTTCTCTAGCCAACAATAAACTTAATATTAAAGCAAAATCTACGAGTAATCGAGCATTCATTCCACCTTTAATTCTCTTTATTTCTCGTACATAGATGCTATTTTATGAACTGGACGTATCATGTTGTTGGTCAACTGTTTTTGTTCCCTCTTAAAAGTGGAGGGAAAGTTACTGTACTTGCTTGCTGACACACTTCTATTCATTTATGCACATGCTACGTAAGTATGATTATTTGAGAAATAATAAGAAATAAATAAAGCGGCATAGAGCAAGGAATGGATGTCTGATACCAGGGAAAGATCAATACTGATTATTACCTGCAGCCTTCCGACCTTACCACATAGGAAGAGGAAGAGGAGGAAGAAGGAAAAGAGGAAAGGAAAGAGGCTGAAGAAAGTGCGAGGGCGAAGGTGATGATAATCTTGCGAGGGTGCATAACGGGAACTATTTTCCTTTTTTATTCCGACTGTTTTCAGATGCTTTTATGTCGATTTTTCTTTACTAAATGTGAGTCTGAACTGCACTTTCTAAAAAGGGTTGCCTTCGTGAGCATGGAAAAATATGCGTGTGTGTGTTTGTGTATATAGCCTATATGTGTCTATGTGTATATATATGTGTATATATTTATATATATATACATATATATATATATGTATATGTATATATATATATATATATACATATACATATATATATATATTGTATATATGTTACAGGGAGTATGTGAAATCCAGGGATTTCACGAAACCCCTAGGGGATTTGTGAAATGAGCAACTCGCTTAGGAACATTTGATTCCCAGGGCTAGTAATAAACACGGCGAAACGCATTTAACCCCCAGCCCCCAGGGGGCTAGTGCTAAACATTGCGAAACAGTGCAGATGAATCACTGTTTCCGTGATTAGTACGGAGCCTTCGGGGATCAAATGTTCCTAAGCGAACTGGTCATTTCCAAATTCCTAGGGATTTACGAAACCCTGATTTCACATATTCCTGTAACACAACACACACTATATATATATATATATATATATATATATATATATATATATATATATATATATATATACATACATATATATATTATATATATATATACAGTATATATACATATATATATATATATATATATATATATATATATATATACACACATATATATATATATATATATATATATATATATATATACATATATATATATATATATATATATATATATATATATATATATATCCAAGCATCTTCATCTCCTTCCCATCATTATCATCAACGTTTGAACTTCCTTAATATCCCATGTGGTATCATTTCTAATACTGTCCAGCCATCCAACCTCTAATATTCTTCTTACTTTTTTTCACAACGGCAAAAGCTCTTGCATATATACAGTTCAGTTTTCATGTCCGTACTGTGGTACAGATAATACAACACTCAAATACTATCTTGCTTTTGGATATAATTTCCTTCCGTTTGATTTGCAAATCTTATTCAATGTTATTGTTTGACTGCCTTATTTTAGTCGACCACTAAACGTTAGCTCAAAGGAACTAGCGCTGGCTATTATAAAATGCATCATGTCTGGAGAGACTAAACGTAAGACAATTCTACGAAAACACAGACATAATGAAGGCTAAGCATGCACAAAGGGATGAAATAGCATTAGACGGAGAAAGGATTAGATGGAGTTTTAAAGCCATAAATACATACATACACACACACACACACACACACACACACATATATATATATATATATATATATATATATATATGTGTGTGTGTGTGTGTGTGTGTGTGTGTGTGTGATATATGTATTTATGGCTTTAAAACTCCATCTAAAGGATCAAGTTTCTAGCGCCATAAACTGTCGTTAATTGATCTATGTACTTTGTCCTTATTAGAAGCTTTCTGTACCTTACCCATAAAGCTATCCTTTTGACAGGGGAACAGAATTGCTACGGTATCTAGCGATAACCGGAGGTCACTTATCCTGTTACCCTAGCACAGTTAGAAGAATTTATTTCTGGTGATAGAAATTCATTTCTCGCTATAATGTGGTTCGGATTCCACAATAAGCTGTAGGTCACGTTGCTAAGTAACCAATTGGTTCTTAGCCACGTAAAATAAGTCTAATCCTTCGGGCCAGCCCTAGGAGAGCTGTTAATCAGATTAGCTCAGTGGTCTGGTAAAACTAAGGTATACTTAACCTAGCACAATAGTTCTCAACCTTTTTGTACCCATGGCCCATTTTTGGCATCCTTAAATACTCATGGCCCAGAATTGTGTAATGATGATAACAGAATTATTATAAAACATTTCCAGAACACTTTATTAGTTTTACATTTTTATTTACGGTATTATTTTTCTGAACAGTTTACGAGTTATACATATTCATTTATGAAAGAAAGCACTGGCCTGCATTTACTGTAAATGTTTTTTCATTTTTAAATATTATAATTAAGATTTCCGTGGCATGGGCCCCCCTCAGAACTGCCCATGGCCCACAGGTTGAAAACCACTGCCCTAGCATAACAAAATAATCTGTTCACTTCTAAATTCTGTATAACGACTGTTTTCTGAGCGTGTTACTGTTGTGTCACAAGTGTCATCAAGGGTAATAAACATAAAGCTATCTTATGAACTCCTATTTTGAGACCCACCACTTAAAAAACCTTTCCCTTACAATTCAATGACTGTTTTTTCCCACTAAGTTGCCTTCGCCGGTTTTCAGTAATCCTTCATTCTTTATCCACCCTCCATCTTCCTTTTTACCTTCTGGCATTCCGCTACCATTCCGGCAAGTTTTCAATTTTGACTAAAATAACGGAGAGAGGGATGACAAAGATACCCAACATCCGCGACTCCGTGTCCTGAGCTAAAATTAACAGTAATAGATGACGGTGGAGAGTAAACCCTCGAGCACCAGAGCTTTTTCGCTAATGATCCCCATGAGAGCGATAAACACCGACATTGTTCACCATAAGCGAGCTGTTAAGCCGAATTTAATGCCAGTTATTACCAAGTAAGACACAGGTCGAGTGAATAACAAATGGCTGTGATCATGTGACTCAAATTACCTGCAGAGAGCCATTTTACATAACAGCAAAGCAACGACGACAAAATTTGGTAAGAATGGCCATATTTAGTCAGAATAGCCATTAGCCAGCCATATTTTCTTTCGCAAAACGCAATCTTGATTGCTACAGCTCTTATTGTTGTAAATAGCTCTATTAGGGTATTGCTGAAAGCGGAAGCAGTATTAGTGGGAGTAGCAGCAGTAACACTTGTGTTACTACGAGTTGTAGGCTACCACTTTCCACACTACCCTGATGAGACTAGTTGTCCTGGAATTACTTTGCACAAGACTTCTCATCGGAGAGACGTATCATTTCCCAAAGGACAGGGTTACTCTCCTTTCCCTTCCTTTCTCCCATGCTGTGTCTTTAAATCTTCACGCAAACACACACACAGTCACTGTAACGTCATTTTGCATAAATTTACAAACGTTCCGACTGAAACTGGATATGAACATTAGATTTCAGATCCCGTAAACGCTGCCCCAGAAGGAACAATGGAAGTAAGAAGGAAGTTTACAACAATACAAGATAAATGAGAGAAATGTCTCAAGACCAAAACTACCCACCACACTAAAACACATCACATCATCTTACGAGAGGCACGTTGCATTCTATCACTAAAAGCACATTTAAGCTAAAATATTTTTGAAACATGATATTAAATTCGGTTAGTCATTCACATCCACACACAAGATAATACGAATGCTGGCTTCCTGATACCTGCAGAGCAGAAACGAGTTACCGTAATAACTTAGCATTTGCGAAGGAAGATGGTGACAAGGCAAGATAACGGAGAGAAATACGTCGATGGATGAGGAGATTATGACGATGATGATGATGATAAGGAAGAAGGAAAGGAAAGAATCACGAGTCATGCACCAACAAAGAACCAATAATACCCTAACAGAAAGTAATTCTTACCGAAAAAAAGATAATGATGTTTACTAAAGAAATGAAAATGAAAAACAATGAACAGGAATACAGATCATTTTGAGGAGGCGATGAACGTGGGAAATGTAAAATGATACAAACACAGAAAAGAATGTTCGGAATGACTGAGAAAAAAGAGGGCGACAAAGAAAGAGGGGAAAGGGGTAAGGGAGAAAAATGTAATGATGACAAAGAGAAATTTCAGTGAAAATCAATGAGGAACCATGGATAATTGTCCGCATGATTGATCATGATGATTCATCATATTAATGTAATGAATTTTTCATGTAAAATCATCATAATGACCAAAGCGAGGAAAGGACAATAATGCGCTTGACGATGGCATTAAGGAGACGACAATGATGAAAGTAAAGACTGGGATAAGGAAAGGAATAAGATAAGATAAGGTGAACAGTGGAATTGGAGAGCAAAATGTCATTAATGAACAAAATTATTCAAATCCATCGGTGGGAAAACTATTAATGGTAAGGATAAACAGAGGAGGATTAGTTAAAGAGACTTACTGAGAAAATACAAGAACAGTACAAGATCACCACAAGAACACAAAGAAAGAGGTAAACAAAATAACGAGAATGACCCCGCAGAATGGATAAAGCGGAAATTTTAGGAGACAGAAAACAGACAAGAAACTAACATTTTTCAATAAGAAATGGATACAATGACTGACGATAATTATGGAGGAAATCTAGCCTTACGCGCTTTTAACAATACATCATGACTGAAACGGGAACAAGTCTTCTTCTTATTTCGCATTCATCTCTTAAAGAGGATTTGCAGCCTGCGTGGTGCATCATTAATCACACTCCTCGATGGCTGAAAACTCTCAAGGACTTGCGTGTTAATTCCGAGGAGGAGTTTCCGTTTAATTCGTCCGGCTATCAAATTAAGCCTTAGCTCTAAAGAGGAATTTCTAGTAGATTAATTCCGCTTTACCTGCATAGCATACATATATATAAATAAAAATATGTGTATATATATATATATATATATATATATATATATATATATATATATATATATATATATATATATATTTACACAAGATGTTATGGATTTACAGAAGAACTCAGAGAAACACAAAGATACTTCCACAGAGCGCAGTTTTAGTTGCGTAACCATACCGCAAAAACAATTTCAAGAAATGATTTTATGACAAACAAGCAAAAACAAGTTATAAAACATTTACATAAAGGCAAAGACCGGTAGCTAATCCCCCTTGTGTTTGTGTACAGCTCACAAAACGCAGTCACAAGTCTTCGGTTTCTTTCAACCATATCTTCCCTTTAAAGATTTGTCTTCCTTGTGCAATTCACCGTTCCCATGATATTCCTTCTACGGTTATATTTCACTGCAAATCACAAAACATCTTGCAACAACGCTGAACGCGCGTTCCCTCTCTAACCTTTCCGAGGCAGGTGTTATTAAAGATGACTGCCCGAGAGAGAGAGAGAGAGAGAGAGAGAGAGAGAGAGAGAGAGAGAGAGAGAGAGGTTGGTGGGTTAGGATATTACAACATAGCAACAATTCTTCCGGTTACCCCATCCGAAAACTTCGTACGTAATAGCTAGCCGCTGTTGCCAAAACAGCAATTTCTTTCCGGAAGTACTAATGACGTTGCAGGATATCAGGGCATTTTCACAACATCATTTCTGACTGAATTCCAAATCTGACCTGAAATGATCTTTGGAATAAAATCACCCTGGGTCTCGCTTTCAAAACGTAAACTTCTCTCACTGCCACAGTTTTTTAGCATTAATGTCAACTCAAACTTTTCGCTCTCTACACCATGACACACACTCTCTCTCTCTCTCTCTCTCTCTCTCTCTCTCTCTCATTTCTTCCCTGGTACACTACTTAAAATTAAGCCTAACAACCCGATTAAAAGCCTTCTCTATATGGTGTGGAAAATTTCCTGTAAAATGTTAGGATCCATATACCCGAAGATCATTCTAGGAAACTTGCAGCTCAATGAATATGCTTTCATAGTTACAGAGACCGAATCATTAGTAACGAAGGTACGATTAAACCGGACTAGATTTACGCCAGTATTTTTTACAT
Source organism: Macrobrachium rosenbergii (assembly GCF_040412425.1). NCBI lineage: Eukaryota > Metazoa > Arthropoda > Malacostraca > Decapoda > Palaemonidae > Macrobrachium > Macrobrachium rosenbergii. Next base: position 57,340,850 of record NC_089795.1, read on the forward strand.
CTCGACATCACTGGTGGCTGCATCTAGAGCAATATGAAGGTAAAGGTTGCTGGCAAACTGGATTAACAATAACGTCATAGTCTTTCCAGGGTGAATAAACGGGCCTCGCATCGCGGAAGTAGGATAGCTATGAAGTAAAGACATTTCACTTGCAACGCAATACGGTACCACGTGTATGCCGTTATGGGGTTGTGCAGGATTTCGCACGGGAATTAAATATATTGCTTCAAATCTCTTTAAGTCTTGACGCTTGAGATAAAGGAGAAAGGGCCAATGGAACAGGTTCTGTTTCAAGCAATGTTACAAACATGCAGTTAGGGCTCTGACATGCTTGTCGCTGAGTGTCTGCTATATGGTATTCTTTTCCATTTTGTTTCTTTCTTGCTGTTAGAAGAGGCGCAACAAAGGAATATTTTCTAAGACACAAATCTCTGGATATTCAGTTATTTATTTACCATCTCTCTGATCCTCCCTTTTCTTCGTAAAAGCTACTTTACTTTCCGTACCTACTTATTATAATTTCATCTCAGTCATGAATTTTCCTAGGTATCTGTAGCCATGACTTTCAGTCAGCTCTTGTGCTAAGCTATAATGCTACACCTTACCCATTTTCAATTACTTGTTCCCAATTAAGCATTAAGATATTTCATTTCATCTTAGGAATATATATATGATTATATTTACCCAAGAGTAAAATGCGCTCATCAAAAGTGAAATGGGGGGAGTAAAAAACTAAGTAACTAGAGTACATATAATGAACATTAAGTGAAAAATTAAAGAATTGCCCATATGCAGTGTTACGGGAAAAATTGGAAGCTAAAAATGCAAGGTGACCATAACCATAGTAATCGAAAATAAGATAAAGACTTATTTGCCTCCAAGAATCAATACATTAGACAGATTCGGTTGGTTAACACTATTTCTTAATTCACAAGAATTCTCAGAAATTTAGAAAAAAATATCAAGCATTACTGAACAACTGTAGGCAAAATTTAATAAGCAGTCTTCTGTTGTTTAGATACGCGTGGCAAAATGTGATTTTGGATTCATGTCGAGTCTACTCGGCGTTTACTGAAAGTCCGCATCGATTCCCATAGGGAGGTCAACCATCGCACTGGTTGCATTTTCCAATTAAAAGAACCTTCAGTAAGAAACCATTCGCTTCTTCTTTTAGATTCTCTTTGTAATAAGAAACTGTCGCCTTTCGTAAACAATCAAACTATTTCCACATCACTGCTCATTGCCAAAGTGCCTTATTACTTCTCCCCAGCCGTCTCTCACTCCTCCCCCCCTCCCCCTCTCTCTCCCTCTCCTCTCTCTCTCTCTCTCTCTCTCTCTCTCTCACACACACACGCCCGCATACTTATTTTTGTCACTGCCATTGAGTATTCTTCCCAAATCTCCTACAGATTTCAGTCACACCTCTTAACAGAAAGTCTGGCCAAACTTTTTCCTGTTGTATAACTTTTTTAACACCTGTAAACGATCTCTTTGAATGATACGTCGTCACTTTTTCTTATCAGCCTTTTTTTTCATAAGCTATATTTATTTCATTTATGTTAAAGTAATTCCGACCAATATATCAATGTAAACGCATTCCTCCTTTTCAAGATATTCTTTTTTTGGTATTAACAACCGACTCTTGAATTATATATCAACTCGTAGGCCAAGTTTTGAAGGTTGTACAAATTTCTGTTGTGACTGGATTTTCGCGTTTTTATGTAGCCCTGATGATGTGAATAGACTCCCGAAACGCTGGTACAAATAATCATTAAAGTTCATTTCCAGTCTTCTTACTGCCTTATTCAGTGTTAACGAAAATAATAAATACGATAATGTATTAGAAAAACAGTAGCAGTAAAAAACCCGAATACCAACTTAGTTTTCTGTTTTTGATTTTAAGACAATATTCCTGAGAATTCCAAAGCATCATTAAAATCTGCGTCTTTTAAAAAAAGAAATGCGTTTAATTATGGTTTGATACTGAAGGACTGTTAATGGTACGGGGTAGCGGAATTACAGGATAATGGAACGAATATTATAGGATTAAATCTAACTTGAAGGTATACGACATATTCAGATTATCTCCCATGGACATATTTCACAAATTAAATGCCTGATAAGGCGCTTAAAGTAACTGAGCTACAGAATTTATCGTTTCCGTTGTAAGTCAGTATAAAGTATCGTCAAGGGCGGAACTTAATCTTTCTCAGTTCCGAATTCAAGTCCGAAACTGAAATCCATTTTCGAAAATTTTATGCAACGCTGACCACAGTGCCCAAAATACGTTGAAACATGCACAGTAATATGCATTATTCAGTTTCATTTAATTGAAAACATTGATGAATCCCGTCAAAAATAAATTGGCATGAGAGCCGAACTTATTATATATTTTGTGTTAGAAATACCCTACCAATTAAGAGATGAAAAATTTATTTTTCATATTAGATGATTAGACTTATTGCAACCGATTTCAAAATAAAATACTTTAATAGTCTGCAAATAGAAATCAGTCAGTTTTAGAGGCATGCAATGGATATCTATGAAGCAGGTAAATATCAATATTAAATTATACTGAAGGACCTTCATTCCTCTTGAAATAATGCATATACAGTATATCACCAGTTGATAACACCCTATAGCTAAAAATCCGGCGGATTCTCATATCCACAATCATAAAGTATACCATCACGGTTTTAAAATAGCAGGAGCTGTGAATCTTTCTCATTGCAGCATGAGGAGAAAAACCTGCGAAATTTGCTGGCGCCTTGGCATAACGCGCGTAGTATACAGTAAAATGTTAGCATGAAAAAATTATAGCTACTTGACTTATCGAGGCCGTTTGATGAATACACACACACACACACACACACACACACACACACACACACACACATATATATATATATATATATATATATATATATATATATATATATATATATACACATATACATATTTACTAACAGGACCTCATTAAAACTGGATGGTATCTATGGAGTTATTCATTCTAAAAAATAAATAATAACTCCGCTAGATACCGCCCAGTTTCAACGAGGTCCTGTCAGTAATTGTATTAATGCACACACACACACACACACATATATATATATATATATATATATACTGTATATATATGTGTGTGTGCAAGTCTCATAATAAGGAGAGGTGGGTCTCCGAAACCTGAGTAAAGAAACTTTGACAATTATAATTTTTTTTTTATTTTAGCAATATCGTCTTTGTTTCTATATAGAATTCTATTTCCTACTCGTCGTTTTCACCGATAGATACGGACACAGATTAATAGGCAAATATATACAAAACCTGAGAAGACAGGTTTCAGGAGAAGAGAGAACCGAAGTAGATTTTGGGTTTTTTTTTTTATTATTTTCCACGATAAATGTGGCGTTAATCTAAAATTTTATAATTTTTTCGTACTTTATGTAAAAGTATTATCAATACATTTTGTTTATTCTATCTTTTTGCTTTTTTTTATTCTTAAGATATGAACCTGAGATCGCATGCGAATAGATTCTCAAGTTGGAGACAGTTCACATTTATTTCCTCATTATACATAATGAATAAAATAATTGTTGTTTGTAACACTCTTGATAAATAATTATGATGTTAAGTACAAACCATGGCCTTGCTACAGATTATACAGTAAGCAAATAGACAATTTTTAGTAATGAAGATTTCATCGTAGTCTGGAAGACCTGAATGGGATGCAACATGCACGAAACTTCTAGTTTGAAAGTGTTGTTTGTGAAATCTTTTGCTAATCAGTCTTTTGAGTAATTTCAGAATTTTTGAGAATTCTAGTAATATGTTTTAAGCCAATATAAAAAAACTGGAAAGTTGAAAAATGACGTGGATGTAGTAATATTAACACCAAAAAGGGTAAGGGTGATGCTGCTATGAACAACATATAAGAAAAATGGAGTTAACAGTTTTGGATACTGCTACATTTAGAATACTTGGGGATGATATAACTTCACATGCAGTTTAAGGTAACTGAGTTGATACACACAGTAGGCTCTATAATACACTTTATGCAGCTGAATCAAGAATTGGATGCCTGTATGGATTACCATAAATACACAAACCGAGCGATCCCTACAATTGATCATTTCATTTACTAGTTATTTGATTGCAACTTCGCACAGTTCCTTGTGGAGGTTATTTTATCACTGTCTGATAATGAATACATTTTGAACTTGCCAAAATTCATTAATGAAGAAAAATTCCTGAACTTCAGTGGCACTATTGTGTTAACCTGTTTAGACATTGGCTTATTGCTTAGACAGGCATCATCTGTTGAGAACACAAGTGTAACTGGACTGATGCAGATACTTATGTTTGCACCTGATGATGTATTAAACTTTATACTGCCATCCAGAATTCCCACTTATATGACATAGGTTTCAACATTCAATAATATACATCTCAAAGAATTACATATGTTTCAACATTCAATAATATACATCATAAAAAAATGAAATTTACACTTAAAACTGAAGGTATCAAATAACATATTTTTTTCATTTTAATGAACAGAAAGTACACGTACAGGACTGGGCCTTCATCTTTAAGGTTTTAATCACTTTCTAAAATCAACAGAATAAAAACATCTTGTCAACATAGTATGCAATAAATGCTCCGGTTTCGTCTCATTTAATCACGAAATTCGAGACTTTCAAAATTGCTTTAGTTACAAGTCCTTTCCAATCACGGTATTTCACAAAGTTTTCAGATCATTTCATGATGAAAAGCTCGCTTCACAAAGTCCAGTTCTGTCTGTACCAAGCCTTGGCATGAACACAAAATCGGTTTGGGGATTCTTAGCTTTTAATTACCGAAAAAATTTGGCAAAATTTTAACAACCCATTCACCATTCGATCCTGTCTTGTAATAAAATCATTTCTAATAGAAGGCTTATAGTATCTGTTGATTATGAATTAACTTGTCCTACTGAAGGGCTTAGAGCAACATATACTAGCTGCTGCAACTGTTTGATGTGCCAAACATATTTTATCATAGTTTTGGAATGATAGTCCTGTTCTTAAATGTATGGGAACAGGATTATCACTCCAAAACCACTCTCACAAATATAACCATGAATTTACTTCAAGATTGTACGTGAAAAGTCCGACACAACTGCCCTCATTACAGATTTTAAATCAATGAATTTAAACAAAAGCTAAATGTCAATAAGTTGCCAATACAGCTATTAACAGATACCATTTTATTGATCTAAAGATGTTGTGGTATTCTGATTCATAAACTGTTTCTTTCTTTCATAACTGATAAGTATTTAAACTACCAGTTCATAACTGCAATGGTAACCATCCTTCCAACAACCTGCATGTTTTTACAAAATGCATCAACAATCAATAAGTGTTTACCCAAATTACACAATGAAAAAATTTTCAGTTACTTTTATATTTATCTGTGGTTTATCCTTTCTTATTTGTTTATGGCTTATTTATTAATCATAAATCATAAATTTTTCTCTTAGCTCGATGTTAGAAATTAAAAGTTTTCTTTAGCACCCGTGTCCATGCTCCTAAACTAAACTAAAATTCTTAGGAATAATACACACACCAATACACACACACACACACACGAAAACATATACTTATACACATACAAATATATAAATATATATATATATATATATATATATATATATATATATATATATATATATATATATACATATACTGTATATATATAATGTCAACTTGTGCTCTATAGAAATCCACACCTCTTGACCGATGCTGACGAAATTTTGCAAGCGGGTCTCATTTGACCCCAGAAAGGTTTTCACGTAGGTTTCAAACCTGTACCCACGCCCCCTTCCCCGTCCCCCTTTCCTTTGTAACTAATGGGGTGAATAAACTCTACGGGTTTATCATACCTCATTTCATGTACTCGAGACCATAGAAATATATTATTGAAAATGCTTTTCTTTCCTGTGATTAACAATTCTGTATCAAGGTTTGTGTTTAGTTTAGTGGGGATGCGTTAAGGTTTAGCAGGGGGTGTGTTTAGGTTTACTGGGGGTGTGTTTAGGTTTAGTAGGGGTTGCATTTAGGTTTAGTGAGGGTGTGTTTAGGTTTGGTGGGGAGGGGTGTTTAGTTTTAGCAGGGGGCGTGTGTTTAGGTTTAGTGGGGGGTGTGTGTTTAGGTTTAGTGGGGGTGAGTTTAGGTATAATGGGGGTGCTTTTTGGTTTAGTGAGGGGTGTATTTAGGTTTTGTGGTGTGGTGTGTATTTAGGTTTAGTGGGGGGTGTGTTTAGTTTAGGGTTTTTTTAGGTTTAGTGGAGGATGCGTTTAGATTTGGTGGGAGGGGTGTTTAGGTTTAAAGGTGGATGTGTTTAGGTTTAGTGGGGGAGTGTTTTTTGTATAGTGGGGGTGTGTTTAGGTTTAGTGGGGGAGCATTTTTGTTTAGTGGGGGTGTGTTTAGGTTTAGTGGGTGATGTGTTTAGATTTAGTGGGGGGTGTGTTTCGATTTAGGGGGTGTTTAGGTTTAGTTGGGGTGTGTTTAGGTTTAGTGGGGGTGTGTTTAGGTTTAGTGGGTGGTGTGTGTTTAGGTTTAGGGGAGTGGTTAGGTTTGGTGGGAGGGGTATTTTCGTGGAAGATGTGCTTAGGTTTGGTGGGGGTGTGTTTTGGTTTAGAGGTGTGTTTAGGTTTAGTGGGGATGTTCTTAGGTTTAGTGGGGGTGTTTCAGTTTAGTGGGGTGTGTTTAGGTTTAGTGGGTAGTGTGTTTCGATTTAGTGGGGTGCTTAATTTTAGTGGGGGTGTGTTTATGTTTAGTGGGTGGTGTTTCGGTTTAGTGGAGACGTGTTAATCAAAATCACACCATGTGTTACTTTCTTTCAAAGGTAAATAATCGGCTGTCATTCAGAATTTTCCCGGGCAGTGCCGGGTTGGTCAGCTTATATATATATATATATATATATATATATATATATATATATATATATAATGTAGTGTGAGTGTGTATATTCATTATGACAGTAATTATATGACAAATACTTTACAATAGTTTTGAAATACTGCAGTTTCCTGACATATCAGGTGAATATCTAGATATCTAGAGGTACAAAAGGCTGTTACTTACATCTTATAAAATGAAATCAATATAATGGAAAGCAGACTACAAATTTAAATGCAATAGCTGTAAGATGGGATTCAACATTTTCGTTCGACTTCTGTCAGACTGAGAGTTATGAATTCATAGATTTCGTAATATGAAAGCCTGTGATATGAGAATTTGCAATTTTTATGTGATTTCTCTAAGACAATAGTTTTAAATTACATAATAGTCGTTAAGTTAAGTACTTATGAATGGTTGAGCAAAACCCGTTGAAGGCAATTTGCAATCTCATTCAGCAAATATCATGAAAGCATCTTAAATTTTTTATAGAGTCTCATGCAAAATTCACTGCAAATGCAGTTTGAACAATTATTTTGTACCTTACAAATATATGAATTACTATTTGTTAGAAGAGGCAATAGTAATTATGATTAAATAGATGAAAGGTAATTTTGGAGGCCTCCCCCGACGTTGACAATTGAGTGTGAATAAAAAAAATCTGTAAAAACTGCCAGAAATGAGACGGCGAAGTACCCAGCTGATTACAAGAATAGGTCGAAATGAACACCATGAAAAAAATTTGAATAAAAAACTGATAAAGTTAATTATGAAAAGCGCATAGCGAATACTTTATGGAAGTACCATAAGAAAACGCACAAAACTGTTTGAAACGTGAATTAGAAATCCTTAGAGGTGAGCAAGTAATATTACACAACGACAGTAACAAAGAAAGGAACTGAGAAGCAGTTAAAAGCTGAGCTAAAAAGACGTGTTTCGTGTGATACGTCGTTTTTAAGAAAAAAAAAATGCGCCGAAGTTTCTTCAGCGCCATCCAGTTTTCTGCACAGCGTATAATCAAGGCCACCGAAAATAGATCTATCTTTCGGTGGTCCCAGTATAATGCTGTATGAGCCGCGGCCCATGAATCTTTAACTACGGTCCGGTGGTGGCCTGTCCTACACCGTTGCCAGATGAATGATTATGCCTAACTTTAACCTTAGATAAAATAAAAACTCCTGAGGCTAGAGGGCTGCAATTTAGTGTGTTTGATGACTGGAGGGTGGATGGTCAACATACCAATTTGCAGCCCTCTAGTCTCAGTAATTTTTAAGATCTGAGGGCGGAAGGACAGACAAAGTCGGCGCAATAGTTTTCTTTTACGGAAAAATAAAAAGATGATGGTGTGCCATGAATTGAACTTTAACCAGAGCAGGAGAAATGGGTTCCTTAGTAATCAGTATGCGTAACCCGTATGAAATGTAATTAAAGTAACAAGAAAGTAGCTTTATTGGATGGATAGATCTTGAAAAAGCGAATTTTAAAGACACTATGTAAAAGTATAAAAATGTCAGTAGTGTACTTACTGTGGGATGATAGAATTTACAGAATATGCAGAGCAAATGTTTGGAAAAGTGAAATGTTACTAAAAAAAAAACAACGATTTATTGAACTTGATTTACATCGCTGGGAGTTGCAATAAAAAATGGTTGCTTAATTTACTTGTAGCTAACGGTTGTATGTAATATTAACTTTGCAAATTAAATGCAAAAGGGAGATGAGGCGTTGCAAATTAGGGCAGATGATAAAGAATAATGTGAAAAATTAGAAAGACTGACTAAACAACACTGCAAGGTTTTAACTGATTTTGCATTGGTATGATGGACGGATGTTGGAGTAAGACTTCGAAGAAAGTTAGCGTTGTTTTTCTTGGAGAGAAAGAATTGAAAGCTAATAAAATACACGGTAAATCTTGGTAACTCTAAGTGTTCTTTTTTACAGTAATCCATTATCGATTATTTATTTGATGAATGTTTCTTTCCCCACACCAGATACTTCCGATTTTTCTTCCCACATCAAATTTTCTATTTTTATTTATTTTGACTCCTAGGACCTGCGTTTGGATTGTTAACTCCCCCCGCCCCCTCCCAACCCCCTTTCCCCTTTCGAATTCAGTTTTGTCACACGAGGTACTGTTGACATTATTAAGTTTCAAACACTTTTCAAATGTAATTTTCGTGACTGTTAACGGCCGTGTCCTTGATATTCAAAGATTACTGCAAATAATACAAACCTTTACCCTCGCTTGCATACTACGGTTATGAGATATAGTAGATACTCTAGTCCTCATCAAAAACAAAGAGGCTCAGAAAATATTAGTGAGTATAACTCTTGACGATCAACTTTATGTAGAATATTTTTCTGTTTGGTCACATTTTTAATAACAGAAAGTGAAAAGTTTCAATCTGTTACGAAGTATGCATCCCCTACCACTCTACACAACAATAAACTTTTTACTATTTAGAAAAGAATAAATTTACCAAGACCTTATTGTCCAAGATTTGCCAAAGGCTTCACGACTCTTTTTAAAACGCGAGATAACGGGAAGGGCAGTTGACAAAGAAATTGTAGACAGAAAATACAGTGACTTGGAGCTAACATTGAACTGGGTATCGCACACACTGTAAGAAAAAGGTTGTGAGACTCAGTGAAAACAAAAAGAATGAATCATTCAAGCGAGGGTTTCCCAAAACAAAATCCCTACGTGTGACAGACTGACAGGAAAATAAAATACTTCTTAGAAAGTGTAAAAAAAAAATCCTACGTCATAGATATTGGCATGATTTTTGCTCTTAGGTAGTCGGATAAATATTTTCTGAAAATATTCAGTATTCATAGAAAATGTTCACCATACAAAATGTCTTTGTTTTGTTGAGTCGAGAGTCACGTTTTTCCAGCACAAACAGATTCCGAGAAGCAGTATAAAGGGAGAAAGGTGTCGAGGGGAATAAGGAATGGAAAAAGATGAAAAGGCTTGAAGCAGAGCTCCTCTTATGCTCTATATACCACCAAGAACCTAAGCTTAACCTTTTGACTAGTTTTACTACAATATCTTCTTTGTAAATATGAGAATGTGGGCCAATGCCTAAGAGTATTTCGTTTAAATAAATTAGCACTCGTGTTAATAGCTAATTACTTTCGGTTACAACGAACATTCTTGCATTTTCCAGTATTATTTTTCCACAAAAGGAACATTCAGGACATAAAAACTGGTCTTCCACTAGGTTCAACAGAAGTATAAAGTTAACAAATTTTGCAAGGGAAGAAAACACACAAAAAAATAGCAAAGTCAATTTGGTTAGCGCTGTGCAAAAGGCAAGTGGCCTGAATGTATGAATTCATTAATACAATTATCGTAATTCTCAGCGGTAATGGTCTCGTGTCAGGGGCACACGACGAAAACTTCATCTTCTGAGAAGTGAACCAGCACTTCGTTTTCTGGTCAGTATTACACAGACTTTTGCTTTCAATATCTAAGAGTTAATTGAGAATTCAGTTGTCCTTTAAAAGACGTAAAATAAAAGAAAAAGTCAGGTTCACAACCAAATACTCTCAAAGGGGCATCGATTTTACAAAATGCGATTCTTCAATCGACATACACAAATAGCTTCTCGATCTCTTCACTCTTTCTGGATAGTCTTTCCATCGAAAGCTTCGAATCCGATATTATTCGATCCAATGCACCGTAGAAACATGAGGTCTCCGGTAATCCTCACACTACAAAGATAGGTAAGAATGTTTCAGCTAATACTTTCATAAAATATCTGTCTAACTCATTTGGATTTTATTACATAAATCCACCCCATGGGAACTTGAATTTTCACTCTTTGTTTGTTACATTAGCTGTTATACACAGAATCTAGTGGTCACATTTACTAGCATAAAGGACACATATGACCAGTATATTCTTTGCAGCAGTGCATTTCCATGGCAACCTTACCCTTTCTACTTGTTCATAGGCTCAAATCTCACTAGGGAAGTGTAAGTTTCTTCATGTATTTCCCCATCGGATTCGAAGTCTTCAGTGGAAAAGAGACTGAAGAAATATGAACTAATCGAGAAGGGTAGAGGTCATTATCAAAACGGAATACAATTGCAATCAAGTGCAATGAAATACTCTCACATGATAGTCATATATATATATATACACACATATATATATATATGTGTGTATATATACTGTATATACACACACACACACACACACACACATATATATATATATATATATATATATATATATATATATATATATATATATATGTGTGTGTGTGTGTGTGTGTGTGTGTGTGTGTAGAATCTACTGGTTACTTTTACTAGATACATGTGTACTTGTAATAGATGCACTGTATTATTATGAGTATGTATATATATATATATATATATATATATATATATATATATATATATATATATATATATATATATATATATATATATTACTATCTTGTTTTTACCAATTTTATTTTAACTACCAAGCTTCATTTCATTATACTGTATAAACAGACGCGCGTTCGCAAAGAAGACGCCCGTATAAATAAGGTAAACAGAGTAGCAAAGAGCTGGAAAGTAAATCAAAGTTAGATTTCCACAGTGGAAATTATTTCCAAGGAACAAGTAATTAATAAATACGAAGTCGTCTACGTCGTAGTTTATGCTCTTCCTTCAAGTAGGTTCTATGAAACCATCTAATCTTAAAACTTACGATGTCTCCCAAAAACAAGCTACGATCCATTCCAGTTTATATTATGGCGGGTATTACTTCCATGATTAAAACTGGTGTAACTCTAACGTTCAGTATTTTTAATCACAGCTTCGCTTCCTCGCTCATCATGAGAGTAATTGCCTCACACACACTGCTTCTGGGAGGTATCAATTCAAGGATCAGATGCTTAATGCTGCACTAATTAAAAACACGAATTTATTCCACGACCATGGAGGCTGGATCTCGTTGATAAGGCGTTAAAAAATTCCTCATGTTCAGGGCTCAGCCCTGATCTAGTTCACCTTACATTTGACTTCTTATCCTTTGGAAACCAGTACATGCCTCTAACTACTGTTTCAATGTGTTTATTGGATCCTTAGTAGCTCATGGTGGAGGAACAAAGACTGCTGGGTAGGGTTAACGTGCTGCTGATAAGCCGCTGTGTGCTTATAAAGCAATTCATAGGGTTCATCCTCGAATCAGCAGTTAAACAATGAATTATTACAGCTTAAATAATCTTTTCTGGAGGAACCTTGTATTATCTGACATATGTATACATACACATACACACTCATCATATATATATATATATATATATATATATATATATATATATATATATATATATATATATATATATATATATACACACACACACATACGTGTGTGTGTGTGTGTGTGACAGAGTCCATGTAATTTGCTTATAAGTGTTCATTAATATAAATCAAGAAATACCCCATCTATCTTTATTGCACTGTACGAAGAAGTGCCAGGCGGACTAGGAGCTATCTAATAAGGTATTATGTACCTGGGGAGAAACTCTCACTGATCTGTGTAACAAAGGTGTATCAAAAGCATTCCTTCCTCTCAATAACGTGACTCCTACCCAATATCCAACCTGATGCTGTCATGCTGAGACCTCGACTCTCTCTCATTTTCTTTTGGACAACGTAAAGGTTTCTTTGGATCTTGTGGAAACGTCTACGAAGCGTAGGTGTGATGATTTCGTACCCTGTGTCATGAGAATGATAACGCTTTCCACAGCCTTGAGTTTAGAACGACCTGAGACCTTCCCTGAACAATTTATCACTCTCGAGGAAACTGGGTACCGAAATATAGGGTACACTGCATTTCCAGAATATATACAGGGTTTCAGCGTCCAGATGCGTCGTTGGTATGTTTAAACCCAAATATAATTAAGGAGCTGTGATATGTCTTAGAGGGTGAGGAACAGCTGGTGCAAAATGGTATGCATGATACAACAGAAAGATTTGTATATCAGTGTTTAAGCTCATATGTAATTAAGGAAATATGATATGTCTTCTAGGGTGAGGAACAGACGGTACAAAACGTTATGCAAGATAAAACAGAAAGATTTGTATATCCGAGTGGCTTCGGACATCCCCTGAGTCTGTCAGACAGGTCCTTGTGCACTAAGCATGAGAGCGTCAAGGATTGAGAATTATTTGGAAAAAATAAGATTGTAGAATTATGACAGAGTATATATAGCCTATATCACTGAGTCCACGTCGGAAGGTGAGTGAAAACCGGGACTTTGAACAAATACTTTCGTAGTTTATTCTACATTTTCGAGTTCACACTTAGTGATATTCTCAAGCGCGCGTTCCTTCCTGTTGTATTGATATATATATATATATATATATATATATATATATATATATATATATATATATATATATATATATATATATAATTTATATGTATGTATGTACGTATGCACACAGATAGTGATAGTAGTATGTTTTAATTCGTATCAATGATACAAAGAATTACAGATAAAAAGTAAAAACACAAGTTCTTCATTATAAGATTACGTATACCAATAAAAATCCAAACCTATAAGGTCTGTGTCCCTAAATCTATTTATTATACAAAAGAATCAAAAAGCATATACAGTTCTGTTAAAAATATTTAAATAAAAATACGTTTAAAATTGCATTTCTCTACTAAAAAAATAATTACTATAAAAGAAAACATTTTTTATCAATAGCCATTTAATTATAAATAGATAAATAGATATATAGACAGACAGATAGTTAGTTACTTCTTACGGGTTACATAGTTATTAGTAAGAGCCACAATTACCACTAAGCTTCACGGTTGTCTCACGCTTTTTGGGTACGTCCATCTCCACCAGCCTTGAACCCTGACATAACGAGCATCGGTTCTAATCCTCCATTTACTCCTCAGTTACGTATAAGTTTTTTTATATGACTGTAGAATTACTAATACCTTCATAATAGTTAATAAGCAATGGCTGAAACGGGTGTCGTCAGCAGACAATGATGGAAGGGCTGAGCTTATATGTTTATCTTATCCTTCTAAACTTTGACTTTATGGAAAGTAAAACGCCTAAGAATTTAGCTTTGTATTGTCTTAAATACTAAACGCCACCAGAGGATCAGCATTCAAAAAGAATTGTCTGTGTGTGTGTATTTCAAAGTGTGTGAACGCAAAAAATTTTTTTTTATGAATTCTGTCCATCAAAGAACACTTAAAGTTGTAAGTGACCATTTACTTCTAAAAGGTGTATCATTGGTCACTGGAATTTATTAAATAATCTTTTACTAGCAACAACTAAAATTAGAATGCCTGATTTGATAATCAACAGCATGCTACCTAAAAAAAATTATCAATGGAATATGCCTTGTCCTTTGAAAATATGATAATATTTAAACCTTGTAAAGAAGAGAAAAAAAATGGCATCACTATTTGTTAATAATTTAAATGTATAATGTGCAATTCGTGGAGTACTTCAGGTGTTATATGAAAAATGAATTTCACGTACAGTACCAAGCACCGTAAACCTAAGAATACGCTAAAAGTGAAACAGAACAAAACTAGTCACTCATATTGGATGGTGGAAACAGTAGGTTAATCAAATGTGGTACAGATACTGAAGTTAAGTTGCCTCTTCACGCGGCGAATAGGCTTTTTTTGTTCTAGCGTGTTGTAATCTGGTACATCATTTTCCTTGAAGTTGGCATAACAGCTTTACACACACACACGTATATATATATATATATATATATATATATATATATATATATATATATATATATATATATATATATTATATATATATAAATGATATATACATATATATATACACACTACATATATATATTATATATACAGTATATATATATATATATATATATATATATATATATATATATATATATATATATATATATATATATATATATACACACACACAAACTCACACACACACACATATATGTATATGTGTGTGTGTTTGTGTAAATCAAGTGGTATCGAAGCTAAATGATATTGACTATCATGTTCTGTGGTCTGTTTTTGGATTCGGGTGTAGTAAGGAGGTACATTTTCTTATAAAAGTCATTGAAATAGCTATTCACAAAATCACAGTAAGTAGGTTATTCAAAAAGACTAGATATACTGCGGGTGGAAAATACGCAGTATTAGTCATTCCATCCAGCACGTAACCGTAAAATCCTCACAGCGTGGCGTCTACGGCGTACTTACGTGTCCCGTGTCACTGATCAGCAACATATGTAGGGTTTCAGAGATCAATGGATCTCTCTCGCACTCTCTCTCTCTCTCTCTCTCTCTCGCAAACACATTTACTCGCATTCTCCTCCTCCTGCCCTATTCCTTCCTTAGTTTATCCCAACCCCTACACACTGAACGTTGTTTCTGCTGTGTGTGGTCTTTACCGTGTCTTTGCCCACTTACCCTGAAAAGAAGTCGCCGTGAATGGCACGTCTCAAGTGTTTTATCTTGATTCTAAGGGATTCGCTCTTAACGTGGAGCTGCATTTTGTGTGATACACTTCTCACGTCTCTCAAGGGCTGTTCCCTTAAGCCTTGACATGTTTACCTTCGTCTGGGAGACTAGTCCTTCCTCTCGCTAGTCCCCCTTCTCTTTTTCAACAAGCAGAAGTCGTCCTTCTTACGGTCAGCTGAGCCAATACATGGCTTTTCAACACTGAAATTTTACCTTTCTATTTGACACTTGCTGAACTTTTCGCTTCTCTTTTTCGCTTTTTATACGTTTGCTCAGTTACGAGCAAAGCTTCTCTGTCTGTTAGAGTGACTTTATTTACCAATGGATGTGTTTTGTATTACACTGATATCGCTCCCATTTCCCGTTTCAGAAATCTTTGCACATGAAAGACCTCAATATCTTATACACGTCTTTATTGCCCTTCCATAAATTCATATGCAGTGCATTCATTTGTAAAGGAAAGTTTCCGTGGATCAAAAAGAATCTAAAAATCTATCTTAAACCGCCTAGATATTAATAAAATAGAAATAATATTCAACTAGCCTCTCTCTCTCTCTCTCTCTCTCTCTCTCTCTCTCTCTCTCTCTCTCTCTCTCTCTCTCTCCTTTTTTTCTTGCTCTCTCAACTCCCCTGACACACACACTCACAGTGCTGGCTTTACTGAGAGTATTACGCACTTCACAATTGCATTTATTGGTTAGGTGAGAACTTCACTCACGTTTTAAGAAATATTCCTGCAATGTCGTATTTCTTAACTTGTTTAGGAGAGGTATAGTCGCCATGTTCCGTAGATTAATGCTTTTCTATACAGAACGCGCACACACACATACATACACACACACACATTATTATATATATATATATATATATATATATATATATATATATATATATATATATATATACAATGTTTGTATGTGTATAAATATATGCAACTACATATATATATATATATATATATATATATATATATATATATATATATATATATATATATATATATATATATATATATATATATATAAAGTTTTGCTTTATAAACAAGAGCGATTTTTAAATTATTGTAAAACTTAAGCCACAAATATCGTTTAATATCGAACTCACCAAACCTTAAGAATAACTTACAGCCAAGGGGAATTATAAATGTGAAGTGCTTCTGCCAGGGACAGGATTCGAATCATAGTCTAGTGCAGAATGCAGAAGCCTGGTCGGTATAGAAGCAATTATCAACGATAATTCCTGGTCGGCTGTGAGCTATTCACAAAGTATAGTAGGTGCGACATTAAACGATGTTTGTAGCTAATATATATATATATATATATATATATATGTATATATATATATATATATATATATATATATATATATATATATATATATATATATATATATACATACATACATATATATAGATATATATATATATATATATATATATATATATATACATATATATATATATATATATATATATATATATATATATATATATATATATTTATATTATATATATATATATATATATATATATATATATATATATATATATATATAATATACTGTACGTATAACCTCGGCCAAAGTGTCCTAGAAATTCCGTTCTCGCCTGAGTCACGAAAACATATTCTAGGATCATCTAACAAGAAAAGAAACGACGGACAAATCCTAAATATTCGGAAAGAAAACAACTTGGGTGGGCCTATCTCGTGTTCTTTTTACGTATTGCCTCATAGTCTTCCCTTGCTTCAAACTGGCCTTTGAGACCTCCTAAATCTAGAGACTGACTCCTATTTCACTTTAGGTTAAATCATCAGGAGTTACTGCAGCATCAGGTATTTGTAAATAGGATGACGGACATTTTCCTGTGAATGAGCACTGCCTGTTAGATTTAACACCTATGCAATGTCCTCACATTATCTCTTGAGAGTCAGAATAGTTAAAACTCGGTTGGTCATTGATTGAACTAATGTTTCTTAATATACCGGGATTACAGTAGCTGACGATCAACTTTTGCTGCAAAGTGAAATGGCAACAGAAGCTTCATTCTACATAAAAAAAGGGCTACGAGAATCTGTATCTGTCTCATCCTATGATAAATAAGAAATCAAGCGTAGGATCTCTTGTGGTTTATTCAGTTCTAATAGCCCACATATACAAAACTATTAGCAAATATTTGCCAGAGGGGAAGCCCGCTATGGAATATACAGCAATGGTTTTACGAGCTGATAAGGGTATATTACAGTATATTTTTCGATCGAAACTCATATTCTGAGATAGGAATAAATATATCGAACCTCTTTCAAAATTTATATATCATAATAATTTAGGTTGCAAGGTACAAAAATAGGTTTATTCTAACTAACTACACATGCATATATATATATATAAAATTAATATATATATATATATATATATATATATATATATATATATATATATATATATATAATGTTGACAAGTTACTAGCTACTTTTTACGAGAAACACATGAAATTTTGATAAACACTGTACTCTCCAAGCTTCTCGATCTTTTCACACTGATCCAAAATTCGAACTCGCATCCGGGGTATCAGAGAGAGGAAACGTTTATCTTTCTGGCCATGAAGAAAGACAGATAAACGTTGCCTCATTCTGATACCCCGGATGCGAGTCTTGCCCGAATGTCAGCATCTCTTCATTTTTTCATCATTTGGACCTAGACTTTTTAATGACAAACTTTTCTGAAGTGTGAAGAAATCGAGAAGTTAAGAGAGCATTGTGGTTATTAAAATCATCTATAATAATAAAATCCGAGACGATCTGATCTTGTTTGTCCTCCCCCGGGTGCCAGTAGGGGAGACATGACACAGCCACCCACCCCCTGCAAACCGGTTTGTCCACACCGGGTGGGGGAGGGGTTCGGTTGGGGAGCGTGAGGGTAGGGGAGACATCCACCCTCCTCCTGCAAACCTGTTTGTCCGCTCCGGGTGGGGGAGGGGTAGGTAGGGGAATGCGAGGGTAGGAGAGACATCCACCCTCCTCCTACAAACCTGTTTGTCTGCCCCGGGTGGCGGCGGGGTAGGTCGGGGATCGGGAGGGTTGGGAGAGAGCTGGCCTGGTTTCCAGTGCGCATGGCACGTGCCAACAAGCTCATATATGTATATATATATATATATATATATATATATATATATATATATATATATATATATATATATATATATTACAGTATATGTATATATTATATATGTGTGTTTGTGTGTGTGTGTGTGTGTGTATGACCACAATAACTCTAACACGTGATTTATATATCTCTCGTGAGCAGAGGGGGAAAAATACACCCACTATTTCATTTTTCCATATGGTAGTTTAACTATCGTTCTAGGTGAGCAATCTCGTAACCAGTTTAAATGAAACATTATTTTTCGCCTAAAATATATTTTTAATTAGGACTTTGCTGGAAATAAAACTTTCATACTTCATGATTAAAGTGCTTTATAATCTTTGCATAATTCATTGAAACTGATGAATTAATGACTAGTGGGCTTACCAATTTATTTGCTTGTAGCACAGCTGTTATTTTTTCTAAAGTAATACACAACTGACCCCACGACAACCTCACACGAGATGCAAAACAATCTTTAAGGTTTTAATCACCTATTCGAAGCAGCAGAGAGGAAAAGAGATTTGGTGGGGCTTTCAAAAATAATTTTTCCAGAATTAAGTAATGCAGTTCTTATTGCCTGTAATGCTTTAGGGAGATGCGGCACACTATTCATGGCGCAAGACACGTCGCAATGAAAACACTCTAAACGGATTACAAGGCGTGTTTAAAAGTAACGAGTACATTTTTACTTTTCTGTAAAAGAAAATTATTGTGCCGGCTTTGGCTGTCCGTCTGCACTTTTTTCTGTCCGCCCTTAGATCTTAAAACCTACTGAGGCTAGAGGGCTGCAAATTGGTATGTTGATCATCCACCCTCCAATCATCAAACATATCAAATTGAAGCCCTCTAGCCTCAGTAATTCTTATTTTATTTAAGGTTAAAGTTAGTCATAATCGTGCTTCTGGCAACGATATAGGATAGGCCACCACCGGGCCATGGTTACAGTTTCATGGGCCGCGGCTCATACAGCATTATACCGAGACCACCGAGAGATTGACCTATTTTCGGTGACCTTGATTATAAGCTGTAGCGGGCGTACAAAAAACTCGATTGCGCCGAATAAACTTCGGCCCATTTTCAACGTTTTTTTTTTTTAACAACGATTCATGCAGAGATAAGTAGCGTCCTCGCTCACATTCTCACTTTCTCTATCTTACTGAATAAAGACTATAGAAGAGAGGACCACTAGTCACCACTGAATGATCTCTTCAGTCTCTCCCATTGTCTGATTCTTGTAAGAAAATTGAATCAATACCCTTGTTCTTTAAGGGAAGGTTACCATCCGAACTTATCGCTTATGCCACGGTCTACGTAATAATGAGGGGTGGTGACCCCTCATAAATTATTATACGATAAGCAGATTGTAGCTAAGTGTACAAGAACAAACTGGCAATGAGACCGTAATTCTCACGATTATAAATAAGTTAGTCATCTTAATGAAGACCACATTCGATGATTATTGGAAATATAATATTATAATGCTTCAGCTCGCTAAGACCACGCATTAATTTCGCAATTCCTGGCACTTCTTTCGGGCTTAAATCATACAATCTTAGTAACACAACCTAATCCCTTTCATTAAAGATTCCTTTCACTGCTGGGCAGTACAGTAATGTCAAAACAAGTGTAGAGATTCAAAGACAGTACCTTATTATACCAGAACGTATTTGAATGGTTATCGAAAGTTTTCCTGCAGCGCAATAAATCATACGATCCTGTTTCTACCTCTTCTCACTTATCAAATTTGACTCGAAATAATTAACATTAATATTCACTCTTTGTGAGGTACTAAAAGAAGGCAAAGCTACCAAATGTTGAATGATGAGAACCATAGATTGGAATGTCACCCAAACCCTTAGCACGAGCTAAAACTGAAAGGAGTGGCAGTCTTCATTCTGTTCCTGGGGAGAATTTGATCAAATGTTCTGAGCTTCTTTGCTATGGCCAAAGAAAATGCTGCATTATACTGCACACAATTAAAATATTTCATTTCCTCATGCCTCCGATTAGTCCAAAAGTCAACATAATGTAAATTCAGAACACTACAGCTTGTCTGACTTGGCAATTACAGAAATCACAAAAAGGAGCGATAGAGAATAGGTCTAGTGATATTGAAAACAAATTAAATTGTGGAAGTAATCTAGGTCTTAGTGAAGTCTAAACTGATCGCTAGAACATTGACGAAATATTTCCAACGAGAAGCAAGTGACAGAAACTTCAACAATATTCCCTTTCCCTAAGCAGTAACGGTAGTCTGCAAATGTATTTTCTGATATTTCCTCCATGTTAGTTGCTGTATTTCTTTAAAGTCTTTAAAACAACCATTAACTTAAGAAATTCCCAATAACCAAGTTCAATTCTGATTTATGTTTTTCCAAGGTTACTTTCATTTGTCTTCATTTTTTGGAAGATGATTACTTAATCATCATCCTGAAGATGAACCCTGATGCAAGTCATTTTATCTTTATACTTTTTCATAACTTGGAAGCTGGCTTCATTTCAAGACATTTAATTAGTTTTTCTCAGATCTCAAATGCAACTCGCAGAAATTATCCGAGTCATTATTAAACTTATATTCAGCAATTATAACAATTGCGTCAAATCACTAGGACATTTTCATTAATCTTATCTGTAATTCCACCGAAAATCTTTTGACAGTTATTTTAATCCTACTTCTGAATGCATGAATATTAAGCCGATCACTATCATAATGGCCAAATGCATCTATCAAAATATTCACCTGGTTATTAAAAGATGCATCGAGACTGAGTATGGTCGCTTCTTCCCTGTTTACTTACAAAATGATCATCAGAGTTAGAACCGCCTCACAAAATGACATACCTGGAAGAGAGGAAAAAAAAATATTATAGCTAACTTTGTTGCAGACATTGAAAATTTACAGAAAATTGAATAGTCCATAAGATAAAATGAAATGTCACCTGAATTACAATTTAATAGATTATACTACGTAGATGATGTAGTAACCGAAAATGCAAAATAAATCCCCTATATTGTTCACGAATACACCGATGTGTGTGTGTGTGTGTGTGTATATATATATATATATATATATATATATATATATATATATATATATATATATATATATATATATATATTCTCGTATATATATATATATGTATGTATGTATATACATATACAGGGTGTCCATAAAGTCTCTTTACAGTTTAAAACATATATTATAAAAGCCACTGATGAGATATCTTCGTCACATTTGTTCTATGCACTCAGCAGTTATAAAATTTTTTAATCACATGGCATTTGTGTATTTTAGGTAACCTGTCGATGAAAGAGGTACTGTTAAATCAATCCCTAAAAAATGGCTACTCCTCAAGAAAAGGCACAATGTGTGTCTTGGAGGAGATCCACCGTCATGTCTGTCAATTCGTGCATGGCACAAGAATTTTATGGAGACAGGGACAGTGTTGGATAAAGGGAAGAGTGGATGACCGAGGACATCTGAGGAAAACATCGATCGTGTAAGACAAGCGTTTGATCGTTCTCCTACAAAGTCCATCCATACTGCTGCTAGACACTTAGAGCCATCATGTTTAACAGTGCATAATAAGACATCAATTACTGCAGATGTTCACCTTGACCTTTTGACTGAATATGCAGCACCACAAATAGATGACCTTCATCCAACCATCGTTTTCCAGCAAGATGATGCACCACCACATTGGGGACTGCATGTTCATGGGTTCCTGAATCAAACACTTCTAAACTGCTGGATTGGAAGGGATGGCCCAGTTCCCTGGCCACCTCGTTCACCAGATATCACTCCCCTGGACTTCTTTCTATGGGGTTACATTAAAGATATCGTGTATCAAACAAAGATACGAGACATCACTAATCTCGAGCAGAAAATCGCTGATGGCATTGCCACCACTGATGAGGCTATGCTACAGCGAACATGGCAAGAAATCGAGTACTAACTTGATGTGCTTCGTGCAACTAATGGTGCCCATATAGAGGTGTATAAACTGAGGCAAAAAACTTCAATGTCTACTCCTCATTTTGCAATAATTTCCACACATCTTGAAACTTCTCAAAACATCCCAGTAAAGCTTTTCACTTCCATACAAATCTTAGTATATATCGACTGGATGATGTATGTATTATATATATATATATATATATATATATATATATATATATATATATATATATATATATATATATATATATATATATATATATAGAGAGAGAGAGAGAGAGAGAGAGAGAGAGAGTATAAATGAAAAGCCTATAGGTCACAAGTATGTTATGAATTACAATATACAGTGAATGTTTAATTAATAAGTGTGGAGGAAAACTCTCCCAAAATCTTGGAGGGAATGTTCAGCTATTTTCTGACACATTTCCTAATTAAGTAAAATTGTGACGTCAGGTATTCTCAAGACGTGGGAACTGGTCACATGACTTTGTGAGTGCTTTCACCAGAAATGTCCAGGTTCCGGTGGAAACGTGTGTATGTGTGTTTCTTCTGGGTGGAGTCCCAGGGTGTAAAGGATCATCTGAAGACCAACATTGAGTAACATTAAAAGTCTTCGGTGAAAACTTTGTGGTTCGAGATTTATCGATTAAGACTGTGAACATTGCTGTTTGGAGGTATGAACCACGTTCAATTTCCCAAGCTGAAGATTGTTTTTCCCCATTTATATATTGTTTTTTTAAGCATGTATTGCATAGTGTATGCTTTATGAGTAACATGGGAGGAATTCCCATATCTTTATTTTTATGCATTTTGGGTTAATAAGAGCTTTATTTGACTTCTTCAGATGTTTCGCTGAGAAAGAGGTTAAAGATGTACTCACTGGGAATGTACAGGACTTTGACTTATTTTGATCTATTGCGAATCACAGTGTAAAGACTGTAATATGATCGATCTTTTGGGGACTTGAATATTCCATTTTATTTCATCTTACTTCTTGCAATCTAGTTATGTTAGGTTTTGTCAAATAAATTATTTTGGGTAAAGCTTGTTTCTTTGTAGACCAGAGAGAGAGAGAGAGAGAGAGAGAGAGAGAGAGAGAGAGAGAGAGAGAGAGAGAGAGAGAGAGAGAGAGAGAGAATGCAGAGTAAGTACAGAGATGCACTACGAGCAGCCTTTTGATGCGGTCACTATCAATGCCACCAATAGATGGGACGTCCCGACTTTGTAGTAACAGGTAAGCAATGAAATTACCTCTCAACTGGGCTATATATATATATATATATATATATATATATATATATATATATATATATATATATATATATATACAGTGTGTGTGTGTGTGTGTGTGAAGTGAGTGTATCAGTGTAATTAGTTGTTTTTATTCCAGCATCATTACTAAAGCCTACTGTATGATCGGCGATTTATTATTTTAAACCATGGTGATAAATAATTTCCACTAAAAATGAGTCTGAATTTCCTTAGCAAATCTCGCGACAAATATATGACTTGTTCGTGTTACTGTGGAGATGAAACACATTCTCCCGTCCTGTCAGGTAGCAGATGTCTCTAAATGTTTAAAGTTTCTGGATAATGTGGCTTCCTTATGGGACTGTAAACCTAACGGTAAAAATGGAAGCAATTCCAAGACTGCAAAGATGTGACCAATGGCGGAGTTTTGTCTCGGCTATTGGAAAATTTTCCTGTTGCCTGTTTATTTTCCGCAAGATTGTTCAGCCATAAAAATATGAAATTTACGAGCGCTGCAAACATCACTTGACTGCTGATATATGGAGCATTACACTTTCTTATTTATGGTCAGTTTGAAGATTTAAATGGAAATCCACTTTCCGGTATATACTCTACTTTTCCCAGTGTGTGTCTTCCCGTTTAGTTGTAAGGCAAAATGGTAACAAGTTTTAGAGTCTGTGCGTTAAAAAGCTATTAGAAGGTTAATTACTGTGATCAATATGTTTTAATCAGTTTTTCATTAACAATCCTATTTTCATAAAAATGCTTATCAAACTGTTATTTTTTAAGAGAGGTCTCTTCTTTCAAAATCCTGAAATGTTTAATTAAGTCATTGTGTTTTTTTTTTTAGTCCTTTGCTTGTTCATTAATAGCCTGCCAAGTTTATAACCTATTTCTCTCGCTAATCCCAAATCAAAAATGTAATTTTGATCCTTGAAAGGTCTCTTCGTTATTAGAAGTGTCTCTCCAGACACCATCATGTTAATCATATTAACTCAGAATTAACAACACTGACATGATTATAAGGCCCTAAATTTTACAAGAACGGCCATTGTTGTCAGAAAGTTATTCGGATAAACGTTGTCTAAACAAAATGTTCAAACTCATTAACATCACTTCGCTTGATTCAGTGTAGATCTGAGACATAAAATAGGATATTAATTCGAAGGAAACAATATTCTAGTACTCCCTACTTTTAACGACCTACATAAAAACTATGCTAAATTTAAGGTAATCTGATGTACTTCACAACATTTTTAGCAGTGATGTATACCGTTTTAAGACTAAATTTTTCATTTAAAAACGTGCTTAAAATATTGCAAAAGACAAAGCAAGGTATGAGTCTTCAATAAAATAACATAAGAGTAAGACAATTTCATCGTGAGTATGATCAATGTCTTCATAGTTCACAATTACTCGGGTGCAAGTTCCTTGAATACAATGAAAGTATTGTCGACATACCTTCAGTACAAAAAAAAGTTGAAAAGCACCTAGGCAATCAGACAACCAAATCTTTTTATAAACGCCCACATAACAGTCTAAAACAGTCTGCATACACAGGTCCGAGAGAATTTTCCATTGGAATTCCGTTTATTCGGTTATATGATTTACCACCAAAAGTAAAAATACCACTAGATATGGCGTATTCTAATAAATTTAACAAAATTGTTCAATCAAGTCTGAAATTTAATAAGTGGCTTCCGCGAGTATTATCCGGAATAATGTCTTGTTTCTTTTAATGCGATATTCATCAAAAGCGAGGCTACGTAAAAACTGTTCATTTCAATGTTGTCACTGAGGAACATAATTCATTACAAATTTGGAAGTATCTCTAGCACTAAAATCATTAAACGTTAAGATTTTTAAATCTGAAACTGAAAACCCCTCAAAGATTATAGCTATAAATACCAGTTGAAGAAAAAATGGGTTCCACATGATCCCCCAACTTTAAGCGCCATAAGAAGACCAGACGTATCACCTGGCCCTGATATAAATAAACCTCTCAATGAAGTATCTCCAAACCATCTTTTTCGAGCCTGTTTGGTTTACTCCAGAGCTTAGGAATGTTTGCTGCAGTGTCAGTATTTAAAACCCTGAATTTGGTGTTCTCGAAAACATTTAGCTCATTTTTTTTTAACTAAAAGCAACATCGGGCTTTTAATAATTAGTTTTATTAGTGGCTAAATGGGATCATGCTGCATAATTTCATGTCTTAGGAGGTGTATATAAGAGTGCATGTCTGTAGAAATATGTTTGCTGCATCTCACGTACAACCACATAAACAAACACACACACAAACACATATATACACACACACACTCACAACACACACACACACACACACACACACACACACACACATATATATATATATATATATATATATATATATATATATATATATATATATATATATATATATATATATATAAACAATAAAGAAGAGTTGTCAGAATGCATCTTACTTACAAAGGGAATCCAAGAAAGAGAAATTCCAAAACGGCCTCTGCTTCAGAATAAGGGAATCATAAATTCAACAATTTCCTCGAAATTTTCGTGTCTCCTACGTAGGGAGTTTTAGAGCTAGAAAGGCAAGACCTGACGAATTTTAGATGTGAAAACAAAGCAGACTGCAGAAATATATATATATGTATATTTTTAGAAAAATTATTTCCAAGTCTTTAGCCAAAACACTGATATCATGAAAAAAGATTCGAAAGCGCAGTTTATGTACATAGTGGTGTAAGGGAGGAGAGAGAGAGAGAGAGAGAGAGAGAGAGAGAGAGAGAGAGAGAGAGAGAGAGAGAGAGAGAGAGAGAGAGAGAGAGAGAAGAAAATTAGATGAAGGAAGAAGCAAAAATCTCCCTCGTCTGTTCTGGAATGTATTGACCGGTGTCAGTCATTAGATAATTCGATAAGTGCCATGTGGGCAATAAAGGGATTAGCTCTTCAGCTCTTAAGTAGGCCCCGGTGTGGGCTCTATTGGTACAACCTGGCGCTATTCAGTTTACGATTAGCATTTTCACAGAATGGTTCTTTACAGTGTGCCAAAAATAACTCAGAACATCTTTGTGAACCATCACCTCGGAATCTGCTTGTGTAATATAATATATTTTAAAGAAATCAATCATTTTACGCCTCATTAAAAATGTTAAGTTTTTCAAAACTTAACTTCGTATGGACCACGAATTGTGTTTTGTTCTATCATTCATTCGAAATATTTTACATAGGATTGCTAGCAGGAAAAAATATAAGGAACAATTAAGACAATAAAACAGAATGAGAAAAGGTGGATAAAGGAATATCCCCTAAATTGAATTTTAAAACTGAGGGTTGTTTTTTATTTTTTTTAACTTTCATAATAAAATAAATAATTTGAAACAATCAGGGTCCAATTACTAACTTCTTTATTTCATCATACTGTTGGTACTTGCAATTACATTTTCCACTTATATTTTGAGCATACACAAGAACAGGAATGTGATCCGAGACTAAAAAAAAAAGGAAGGATGAAATTATTCTTTCGTAATTTTTAACCGAAAAAAAACATATGTCTCCCCTAATACTATGGAATTTTTTTTTTATTCAGAAAAGAGAAAATAAAAATAAAAAAAGAGACTGAAAGCCAGGGAAACTAAAATGGAAGACCAAAGCAACGAAAAATGACCTCTAGGAGGGTGTTGTCAGATACTCTTGGTCTGAGGTAAAATTAACATTATATGAATACGGCATCCAGAGGTTAAACTTTACCAACAAGCATTTTATATAGCCACATCTGAAAGCAAATATGAATCGATCTCTCTGGAAAGAGATGGACATAAATAAGATACAACTCTCAGTTGCATCGAGTTATGAAGGTAGGTGGAAACTGGAAACAACAATGCAACATAAATGAATACACTCAAGAATGAAGGTGTAGCCAGATTGAGAGAGACAGCCAAACAGATAGACACGTTCAAACTGAATAGAATTGAATATAGAGTTTAGGCCAGAGGCCAAGCACTGGAACCTATAAGGTTAATCAGCGCTTGAACGGCTATTGAGGGTAGGTAGGTCTGAAAGGTGTAACATGAGGAAAACCTCACAGTTGCACTATGAAATATTTGTTAAGAGGGGATGGATAGTGAGATGGAAGAAAGATAACACGAACGGAGGTACAGTAAAAGTAAAAAGAGGTTGCAGCTAGGGGCCGAAGGGACGCTGCAAAAACCTTTAGTAATGCCTACAGTACACCGCATGAGGTGCACTGACGGCACTAGCCCCCTACGGGGATATATAGACAGACGTTCAAAAAAAGACCCGCAACTTATTCATATCATCGATATACTGAATTCATTTGACGTCCTTAAAAGGGTAGGTTAAACGTAGTTAGTGCCTGGCATGGCCTGTCTATATTTTTATAGTAAAAGGTATGAAAGTTTGATAAAAGGATACATACAAAGCTAAAACCACACGTGTTTTCATTAAAATAAATTTACAAATTCACATAAGCATGCCCTATATTATAAACAATTGAATGACTTGTGCTCATATATACTGCATGTATAATATATATATATATATATATATATATATATATATATATATATATATATATATATATATATATATACATACATATATATATATATATATATATATATATATATATATATATATATATATCATACACTCGCTGTTATAACAGAATGCCATCCAATGAAGTTTGCCGTAAAAAAACCAGAGGGTAGATTTTGCAGCATTATATTTCGGATACTGCTGTTTCCCTTAACGAATAGGTAATGGATTAAGAGGTATAGAACAGTGGTATTTATACAGCTGAAGGATTGCCGTTTTCAAAGGTAATCCTTTCGGAAAATTCCTTCAGCTGAGGGTAACAATACTGTTTCAATTTTAACGCTGCAAAATGTACCCTCTAAATAGTAATGTTAAACGAAGATTAAGAAGAGATGAGAGAGAATATCTAGACAAAGATGCTGATGACGTTAACAAAGTCATATATTCTGGAGTGGCATCGTTGTTAAGGTAACAGTAGAATTATTAATGACATGTCAATGGATGAAGAGAAAAAGAGGGAAATACCTGACAAAAGGAGGGATGTGTCAGTAACAACTTCAGGAGGAGAAGGACTGCGCTGGGCGAAACATTTTTATAAGGTAATAAGAGATACGATGAAGAAAATTGGATTGTTATGTCAGAAGTTGACGAAGACCTGGATGAGCTTATGAATGAAATCATAATTTTTGAAGATGAATGAATAACAATGAAACTTGGGAGATTGAAAACAACGGGTTATAATGAAATCACTGTAGAGATAAATCTAGCTGAAACTGAAATGATAATAACGTCAACACATGAAGACAACGCTGAGAGGGGCTTTTCTGTGATATCATGGAAGAGAGAAATGAGGGGGATAATCTTAATAGGTACCAGAAGCTGAAGAAGACCTGCATGTACGCCTGAATTAATGTGCAGATTTTGAAGTGGAATCAATAGTAAAAGATTTAGGAGATGGAAAACACCAGATTATGATAAAATCACTGCAGAGATGATTTTAGCTGAATCTGAAATGACACCTGGTACCCTATATAGGCTGTTATACAAAATATAGAAAGATGAAACAAAGCCTGATGACTTGGAACAGACAGTCATAGCTAAAGCACAAAGGTGGGTCACTTGGCTGATTTTGAAGACTGAAAAGGAATTACACTTGTGCCTGTTGCAACGAAAATATTCAGTAATGAAAATATTCTCAATATGCAGGAGAAAGACGTTAATAAAAAGCTTAGAGATGAAAAAACTGGTTTTTGAAAAGCAGGAGTTGCAGAGGTCACATGTTTATATTAAAACGTATTGTCCAGTGGTGGTTGGAATTGAAAACTTCCTTCTGATGGCTTCTCTTGATTACGGAGGCATTCGTCAGCCTCCACAGACCAGCATTATAGGGGGTGTTGTGTCACTATGGCATTCCCGCAGATACTCAGAGCTAATTGCTCTCTGTTATGAATGATACAGCTGCAAAGCTTGTGTTTTTGTCCATCGATTTCGTCGTAAATATTAGGGTGCAAAAGGGAATAATATTTCAACTTTGCTATTTACCCTTAACATAGAATTTGTTAATAAAAAGTTATGGTAGATGCAAGAGAAAGTTTTAATTGAAATAGCAAGAGAAAATTAATATACTTAGAAAATGCATATAATCCGTATCAACCAACCAACGCGAGAGATAAGACTTAGATAAACCTAAGAAAAACACGAGTAATGAGGAGGAGGTATGTATAAAGGATTAAGTAACATTTGATAACGGTGACACAGATATATATATATATATATATATATATATATATATATATATATATATATATATATATATATATATATATATTATATATATATATATATACATACATGCATATATATATGTACACATATATATATATATATATATATATATATATATATATGTACATATACATATATATATATATATATATATATATATATATATATATATATTTATATATGCGTGTCAACAATCGACACGTAATGACCATACGGCTGTATGTAGCCACGGAAGGAAAATGAGGAACTTGACTGGAGCTATCACTTTGTCCTCTGTGCGAACAGAGTATGTATAAAGGGGTAGTAACATTTGATAATGATGACACACACACACAAACACACACACATTATATATATTTATACGCACACACACACACGTATTATATATATATATATATATATATATATATATATATATATATATATATATATATATTATATATTTATACACACACACACACACACACACACACACACATATATATATATATATATATATATATATATATATATATATATATACATAATGACTGCATAGAATACATGTCAAGAATTAATAATGGGAAGCTGGGATACATCTGGAAAATTTCTGCAACTTTCCCCCATCCAAATCCATGCCGAAATAGAATCTAGAAAACCGCTACAGCACATGTAAAGCTGTACATGTAAAACTGGTTGAGTTTATCAACGAAACTCTTTAATGCAATGCACATGATCCTTGTATGCATTACTAATTAGCTATATTCCAGGGTAATAACTCTCATCCTAATTTTCGACGTTGTCTAATAGAAGAAAAGTCTTTTGTCGTAATTAATGGGTAACCCCTCCTTTGTCTTACATAATACCCAAGTATATTGAGAAAGTAGATAACCGCCCTGTCTTTATATGTGCTCAAGCATCAATTGCACTAATTGCTGTGCAACTTCCTTTGCCAAGAACAATCCAGAATGATTTTGTTCGATGGATCATAATCAGATTCAGGTTCATAATCATCCACAGTGATTGGCGTTTCACGATTAATGTGACAGAACTTTCGTTGTAACGTTCGGGTTATTTTTATCCACATCAGCTTATCACTCCCAGTAGTGTGTCATTAAGACAGATGAAACGTCTTGTAAAAACAGAATTACCGGTGAACAATCTGACATGATATTAAGGTATAGATTATGTGCATTATAACAAGAAATCCAGATGGAAAATGGTGACAGAGGAAAAGTCGATACTGGAGGCCCAAGTAATTTATGAAAGTTCTTGAAACATTAATTCTTTGTGGACGTAACCTTACAACAGAAAGGAGAAAACAATTCATATCAGAACCAACAGATAAAAAAAAAATTATGAAAACAGACTTTAAAAAGAGAATGCATTAGGTCACTTAAACATGAACGAAGAACAATTCCAGAAAACCAAACGAAAACCTCTTTAAAAGCTTAAAAGAATTATTGGACATATAACTGAAATTAATAGAAGTATACTGCACAGAATACATCACGTATAAGAGTGTAGCCTTCACATGGCTGTGATGACGTCAATGGAACTGCAGAAATCTCGATGGACATTCTCTACCTCAGAAAATGTATAAAATAGAATCTGAATCAATGGAATATTGTATGGCATTGCCATATACCCAACGGCGACTGACGAAATGATTAAGAAATATCAATATGAAGAAAATGAAATAAGGAAACATAAAAAGAACAGGAAAGGGGAAGAGCTTAAAACAAGAAAAGACTGAAAGGGTGAAACAAAAGGAAACATGAGATATATTAAAAAGAGAGTGTAACGTAATATGCACACAGATATCTTTAATAATAAAGAGATATATTCCAGCCTCCAGGCAAAGTATCCAGGGGAGAATAAAGGATTGGTAGCGTTCTCTAGTGCCATCAAAGAGATTTCACTGTGCTCTCTCTCTCTCTCTCTCTCTCTCTCTCTCTTCTTCTTCTTCTTTCTCTCTCTTCTCTCTCTCTCCCTTTGTATATGCATATATATATATTTATATACACACATACACACACACATAAACATATATATGCGTGTATATATATATATGAAATATATATGTGTATATATATAATGAAATATATATATATATATATATATATATATATATATATATATAGAGAGAGAGAGAGAGAGAGAGAGAGAGAGAGAGAGAGAGAGAGAGAGAGAGAGAGAGAGAGAGAGAGAGAATTAATTTTTTGTCCATGATAAAGCATAAAACACGCGATTTCGTAAATTCTATGATTTCAGTCGGCATCTAACTGCCTATTTCACACTTTATCTACGGACAAAATTCCAGCGTAAACAGGAAACAGATTCTAGGAACTTAAACATACTTCATCCTCCGCCGAATAACTCCGCTAATAGACGGGACCTCTTCTAAGTTCGATTAATGGATAAGTCATAAATAAGTTATGTGAGCTTGCATGAATTATTACGGGAATCGGCCAGGTTATTCTCTCTTGTTTTACCAAAACTAGGGATTTCCCAAGAACAGTTTCTCTTTAATTGAACTGAATTGAATATAGAATTTAGGCCAAAGGCCAAGCACTGGGACCTGTGCAGTCATTCAGCGCTGAAACGGAAACTGACAGTAAAAGGTCTGAAGGGTGTAACAGGAGGAAAACCTGGAAGTTGCACTATGAATTAATTGTTAGGAGAGGGTGGAAAGGAAGATGGAAGAAAGAGAATATGAAAGGAGGTGCAGTAAAAGGAATGAAAGGGGTTGTAGCTAGGGGCCGAAGGCACGCTGCAAAAAACGTTAAGTAATGCCTACAGTACTGACGGCACTGGCCCCCTACGGGGAGTTTATCTTTATAGCGGTTTAGTGTCATGGCTGACTTCGGAACTGCCTGAATATTTCCACTTGTGGAGGAAAACCATTATATCGTAAGTTAGTAATTTCACTGCGATGCCACTTCTGATAATGACTACTGAATAACTGAAATAATTTTCAGCACATAT
Source organism: Macrobrachium rosenbergii (assembly GCF_040412425.1). Lineage (NCBI taxonomy): Eukaryota > Metazoa > Arthropoda > Malacostraca > Decapoda > Palaemonidae > Macrobrachium > Macrobrachium rosenbergii. The sequence continues at coordinate 57,373,947 of NC_089795.1, forward strand.
CTGTAGTATTGGAATCTGAGTTCCATTTCCCTAAAACAAGGGATTGGCGCTTACCTAATGTACACATTACTAATGTATATACGTACGTACAAACATATATGCATACTTAATGTATAAATTGTACGGCATGTATGTGTGTGTGTGTATATATATATATATATATATATATATATATATATATATATATATATATATATATATATATATATATATATATATATATATATATATATATATATATATATAAGCAAAATACTACAACATAGACAGTTTTAAAAGGTTTGGTATAATGTATAAGAAATTTCCATTATACGTGATGGGATAAAAGCACAATACAATCATACATACAAACATTTAAAAAGACCTTTGACACTTGTAAGGATTAGGTGGAGTTTTTCTCAGAGCTTCCGTCCTAGATTATTTTACAAGTATATTTCTTCAGAATGGCCTGGTCGGGTTAGCAAATTCCAAGGCTGACATTCACATTCTTGCCAGAACTTTGTTTTATAGCAGAAGATTCAATTATATTCCTTTAAAACATATAAGAAAAGGCCAGTTCTTAGCCCCTGTCCAGTTAATAGCATGATTATTATATCTACAGAGAACAAAGACTGAACTTTATCATGCGCATAACTTATTGACATTTTTGTTCCTCTCATTTCCAGGAGCTTGACACACTCACCAACAAAAGTTGTTCATGAATTTCAAGGGATTTGATAAAGACCTCCTTTGTTATAGTTAGAAGAGTTCTTAAAAAGGGGTTTTCTTAATTCATGTTATTATTGTTCTTTAATAACAGATTACCGTACCGTTTGAAGCAGATGGGGACAATCGCTGAAGTTGTTATACGTGATAGTTTTAAACTAATATTTTAAGAGCATTACGTGTATGAAGGTGTAAATTACTGATGATGAAATAGATGTGATTATGAAAATGGGTAAGAAAATATCAAGTATCCCAATTTCGTACTGTGAAACCATTGAATTGTGAACAGCAAAAAAAAACTTTTTTATTGAAATAACAACAGAGAAACGAAAAAGGCAAAACCTTACTTATGCTACTGTTCAGTAATAAGTATGGAGATACTTTCCATCTGCTCAGAGAGTCAAGTGGCATTAGAAAATAATATAACGAAAAAATGGAAACTTATAAAATCCCCAGCAAATGGTAAAGGCTAGATTGGTCACACTAGTAAATCACTAAAAAAAATAAACGAACAGAATAAAAAATGTTAAAATTATGAGCAGGATTTATTCTAACTCATTCTCGTGGGTCATATACATGCATAAGCACGCACGCACACACAACCCCCACCCCCCCACACACATATGTATATATTTATTATACATATACATATGTATATTAACGTAAAAATTATGTAAATTAACAGGGCTTGACATATACTCTATTCCCTCATAACCTACATACATTACTGTCCTGTATACAAATACAAGACTCTTTCACTCCACTGACTAAAAAAAACCTTGGTCTTCAATGTAGGTAAAAGCTATCCATCTGTCTATAACATAAAAGTGTTGAAAAGGAGTTTTCATTAAGCTTTTGACAAACACATTCATTCCTTTCGTCGGCATGTTCCTTCTTACAACTGCAGTTCTACAATTCCGAATGTTCACTAATTTGGCTCATTCGAAAGAATGACGATACCTATAATAATTCAGAATGTCATCCCAGTGATTAATCATAATGCCTGGAATCTTCCTTATTTCGAACCACCAATATCATTCCACAGCTCAAAATCTTCCGAGAATATTCCTCCTAATTTCAATTATGTTTGGTTATCTTCTCAGAACATTTGCGAATATCCTGTCGTTCTTAATATCTCTAAATCCTTTGACAGATTCTAATATAAGTTGTAACCAAATTCTCTCCACATGATTTAACCTCTCATATGTTCCTGCTGACCTCTAGCTTTTTATTTTAGCATCTCATATGATTGGTTGTTAGAGTGAAACACTTTTTCCCATCTCTAGCTGTAGTATAGTTCCTTTAAGAATTCTGTTTTGCCAACTACCTATTCTAAGAATAATCCTGTTTACATTTTTGCAGGTGATTCTGTCCATCATGTCTTACTTCCTCCAGTTCTAATAAGCACTTTGCTGTTCACGCCCATGACGAGACCGATCTTTCTACATCTATTGCATCATATTAAAAACATGTAAAAGCATTGAGTTTCTCTGTAAAAGCATTGAGTTTTTCTGTAAAAGCATTGAGTTTCTCTGTAAAAGCATTGAGTTTCTGTGTGACAGCATTGAGTTTTTCTGTACAAGCAATGAATTTCTCTGTAAAAGCATTGAGTTTCTCTGTATTGCTTTCAGAAGATTTCCGTTCCTTGAAATTATGGATTTCGTTTCAGCGTCTTCAATTCTCGGCGCTCCCATCTTTTCTAGTCTAGAAATAACTCGAATTTACCTTTCAGTAATATTCTGTTCTCTGGACACTATTTCAACCATTATTTCACTAAAAGGCGATTTTTTCTCTTCTTGAATGGCCTTATGGCGTCTGCCAGACCAAAATATCAAACTGCGACTCTATGCTGATCAGTAATTCTACAGTCATTCGGCTCAGTGAATGTTTCCTTACTTATGCTGTCATGGATATTATCTCCTACTTTACTTTTTTTTTTTTAAATAAATTACTATCTAGTGTCCTTCCCTTCAGGACTAGACCTCACTCTTTTGTAATAATCCTTCTTCTCTTTTCACCTCTTTTACACTTAGAATAAATAACGGCACTGGGCCATCAGTCACGTAGCCCTACACAAATTAGTAGTTAATGTTAAAGAAGATAACGTCTTATCTTTATCTAAGAACAGAAGTCACCAGTTTCATAAGATAGATAAACCTAAAAAGATAAAATGTCGAAAGTAGGGTTAACGAAAAAATCGTAAACATTAACACTAATACGGTAATCACGCAGCGATCTTTTTTCCTTCTTTACTCTGGCGTGGTTAACGCTAGAGAAGAGTCAAAAGTCCAGCCAAAACCCGTTAGAATCTTACCAGCAAAGACATTTCAGATGTGCAACGAAATACTATCAGTGACCTGACACACTCTAGGATTTCCGACAGTAAAGCAGCGGCTTACCATCAGAGAAAGCAGTTTATCACTGGTAAACGCCACGGAGAAGAGGGCAAGTAAAAATGAAACTTGATGGATTGGCAAAATGTTATGACAGCGTTTTTACGCTATACTGCTTGCTGTTACCCCGCGGGAATGTTGTCAAGGTTATGTTCATTAATTTTAGGATATTAGATGTTTTCCCATTTTAAGTTTAAATAGTCTTTCAAATAACACGATTTCAATTAGCATGATTACGCTATACTAGTCGTTGTTACTCCAAGGGAATGTTGTCAAGGTTATGTTAATTAATTTTAGGATATTAAATTTAGGATATTTCATTACTTTTTGGATATTTCCGATTTAATTTCCAATATATTGTAGTCATTTTCTCTCGAACATGATTTCGTACTGAAAACAATTTATTGTGTCATAAAGGACGGCAAACTGCTACCTTAGTTTTTTCTAGACCTGAATAAAATTGAACCTAGTCTTTGTTGGTTTTACATGAGCAACTAAATCACAACATATAACCCCTGTATAATCATTGATCCCCTTGACATGATCAAGAAATTGTCTTCTGTGACATCGGATCTTTAACGTGATAGCAAGAATGCGACAAGAAATCGTGCTTTTCATAAACGTCTAATTATTGTTGCTAGACCATATGATCACAAACAACCGCTTACGAGTCTGTGATTGGCTGTGAACCTTGATTATCTCTGAGTGAGTTTCCAGCTTTTGACTGATCAATTATTTCCCCAAAACTATAGAATATTTTTTCATCCGTAAATCAATTTAAATATGCATAAAAATATACAAATAACACCCGCTCGCCAGAGTACCTATCGAATAATAAATGTTATCAGTCCACATCTACCTACCAAATGGCTCTGTCGACTTGAAATTTCCCCGTATTTCGAACTTTTCTCGTTTTACTACCTAGCATCCTCTCCTTATAAATCATTAAATGTAAAACTATATAATAATATCATTTAGTGTTCTTATACGCTATGCAACCTTTACTGGCATTTTTGTTGTAGCCAAAAAATAAATAGGTCCTCGATTTTTTACATGACCATCTTATGCCTCAAAAATATAGACAAAAGTATTACAAAATACCATAGCAAAGTTAAGTATTTGAAGAAATTATCAGGTACATGTCTTTACTGTCATTGAATAATTCGATTTTAACCAAATAGATTAGGAACAAGCAGGTCAAGAAACATTTTCTGCAGCCAAAAAAAAAAAAAAAGAACTCTCAAAGACTCTCACTCTCTCTCTCTCTCTCTCTCTCTCTCTCTCTCTCTCTCTCTCTCTCTCTCTCTCTCTCTCACATGCGGAAGTACATTATGAATTTAAAAAGTACTACAGCACGTAAATGAACCTGCAAGTGCATACAAGAAATGAGACATATAGAAAGAGAGACAGAGATACAGACAGCCAGACAGTAAGAAAGAAAGTAATCAAGTAATTACGTAACATCGTTTAGTTAAAAATTAACCAGTATCTGGCAATCAGTCAAATGTAGTGTCTGGCAAGCAAGGTGAAGAAGGGTAAGTAGTATCCTTATTAAAATCTTAAGAGTAGTAGCTTTTCGAGTCACTATATCTAGGTTAAACAGCGAAGTGGTAAATACATACATGTATACATACATACATGCGTGTGGGAATGATATGTGTGTGCGTGTGTGCGCGTGCTGACGTTACCGTGTTGACGATGCCGTCGTCATTCAAAGCAAGGTACAAATAACTCGTCAAAACTATATTTGAATTAGATGCCTTATACAATCGTCAGTAGTTTGTATCCAATATGTTCTGAACTCATACACGATCCGAACTCTTCATTTTTCAATTAGTTTCCAGATCACCGGTTTTTAATACCTTTGTGACTAGCAATGTGTCCCTCATAAAGAATATAAGCTGAATATATCCAAATAGCATATCTAATGCTTATATTCCAGAATAATAATAACATCGGCATTTTTGTAAAATGTTATGTATTTTTATCGCAAAATAAAAATCTAATGGTCTCATCAACACCAAAGTAGACAATTTTAATATATATATATATATATATATATATATATATATATATATATATATATATATATACATATATACATATACAGTATATATATATACAGATATATATATATACACATACATATATGCATATGTACTGTATTTTTATGTATGTATGTATTGAACTACACACAACAGGACAGCAGAGGAGCGTTCACAACATATAGAGATCAAATAGAAGCACAACCATCATATTATTGTAAATTCAATAATGTTAAATCTTACAGGGAAAACTGTGGCATCTCATTACCTAGAAAGACGCATCCCCTTGAAGACAGTAGGACGGTTAGCTCATTAAGACGGGCTAAAAATCATTATTGTAATCCTGGCATTTCCACACTTTTACAAACTTTTTATATTTATCTCTCTGCACTATACATACATACACACATACATACACAGACGCACATACATTTACACACACACACACACACACACACACACACATATATATATATATATATATATATATATATATATATATATAGATAGATAGATAGATAGATAGATAGATAGATAGATAGATAGATAGATAGATAGATAGATAGATAGATAGATAAATAGATAGATAGATACTTTAACTTACCAGAGACACGATTTTTCACTGTGGTATTTATGCTTTTATAATGGTATGAAAGTTGTATTCATATCTACATACTAAATAATGCGCGTAACACTCATTACTGAGATGTCAGTTGTTCTAAATGTCTTAGCTGAATGTAAATATAACATATCTTCATGCGCCATTAATCTTTTTAAAAGCACGCATGACATATGGACATTTTATTTTACACCTTTTCCCATATGCATATCTCCATGTTTAAATCGTAATATTTATCTCATTTATTTTTCAAAAACTTTTCAAATGTCTATTAACTTACTCTCCTGACAAATAATAATGTCCATGCATATGAAAATTCTTTCATTGTTCATTCTTAATAATTCTGAAAAAATAGAGAGAGAGAGAGAGAGAGAGAGAGAGAGAGAGAGAGAGAAAGCGATTATTATTGTCATATTTTTCATCAACCTCACATTCATAACGCTCGCTCCCCGGTTCTCACTGATGGAAATGTGGATCAGGTGAAAGCATCCACATCTTCATCAACGTTTCTTCGCGCTCTACGAATATGTAGGCCTGGTCTTTTAGAGCCTCAAACTGACTAGATTTATGGCATTACTTTTTATTTTGAAATATCCAAATTCTTACTCTGGAAAAGCTTTCCAGATGAATATGAGAACTTCTTTCTAGTTGAAAGAGAAAACACCTTTCGAGAGGGACAACTAATTAATTTTCCCATTTAGTGAGAAATTAAAGTAGCGCCTAAGTTGTTCAGAACTTTCAGCATAAATGAGGCTTTTAGTAACAAAGTCGCAGTAAGAAGCATGCTGAATAAAAACGCTCCCTGAAAATACAGAACGACGTATGTATATGAAGTTCCATATAGGGACTGCTCAGTAAAATACATTGGGAAAATTGGCGAAGATCTAAATTTAAGAGTAAAACAACATCAATACAGTGTAGGAATATTTCAGTCTTCAAATGCTATATATTTAGACAAAATGAATTTTGATCATCACAGTGACTAAACAAAATGCAGATCGATAATTATTCGTGATGATTCCACAAAAAGTAAAATACTGGAATCGACTCTTGCAAAGTTTTTCCATGGGGGCATAATGAACATCAGTTCTGGTATTTTTAAATGGGGAGACTTTATTGTTGATCAAACTGTTGAGCACATGAATAAAAATAGTTCATGAACAAATGCGAGACCTTGTATGAAGTTTACCCTTTTAATTTATCATGTGTCAGTGGGTGTTTGTATATGACGCGTAGTTTTATATTTGTGAATAGGTGAATGACGTTCTTTATATACTAGTGAATACGTTTGTTTATCTAAAGATATGTTTATATATATCATCTTTCTTCTGCTTTTTAGATATAAACAATGATATGAATTTTTGTTAACATGATATTAACTTAATCATGTATTTGGTTTGTGTTTTTTGACAGGGGGAAAATTTTTTTAACACCCTTTTGTTTTCTAATTTCCATTATCAATGTATTGTTTGTACTTGTACTGTTATCAGAGGATAATTTGGGTCACCTGTTTTTTTAACAACTAATTTTATCGAATTAACCTTTGAATCGTTTGCGACTAAGCTTGTGTATGGTACGAATGAACTTATAACACTGCTTTAATATTGCTTATGATAACTGATCTTTTATGTTTAATAAAATAAATTCTTTATCTTTATGTAAAGTTTACTCCCTGTACAAGAACAATCCTACTTATTATTCAGTGTACTTTGAAATTCTCCTCCTGTAATGATATATATATATATATATATATATATATATATATATATATATATATATATATATATATATATATATATATATATACACGCATATATATATATACACACACACACACACACACACACACACACACACAATGAAATTCTACAAGCCGTGGAACTAGCTATTGAAAGTGAACACTTTCATGAACATACTTTGTAAGGCGAGTGAAGGCCACACATTTGGGTGACGCGGAAAATAATACTGCCGAACCTAATGCAGATTTCCATTTTCCTGTCCCTTCTACTTTGAAATCGTTGTTACCATCTCCACCATCTTTGGTTCCTGAATGCTTTCCAAAATTCACCGTTCACGCATATGTTTATGGATGTGCATCATTTTAACAGCTTCCTTCATGGATGCTTCGGCTTCGCTGGTCATGTGTATTTTCATTTAGTTCTCTGGTTTCAAAATCTATATTTGTTTCCTACGATAGTAAAGAAATCTATGTTTGTTTCCTACGATGGTAAAGAAATCTATGTTTGTTTCCTACGATGGTAAAGAAATCTATATTTGTTTCCTACGATGGTAAAGAAATCTATATTTGTTTCCTACGATGGTAAAGAAATCTATATTTGTTTCCTACGATGGTAAAGAAATCTATATTTCTTTCCTACGATGGTAAAGAAATCTATATTTCTTTCCTACGATGGTAAAGAAATCTATATTTCTTTCCTACGATGGTAAAGAAATCTATATTTGTTTCCTACGATGATAAAGAAATACTCACAAGATGAGAATATTAATCGGAGCACCTATCAACATAAACTGAATGAATTATTTAATGATCCTTAGCTTACAAACTGTGGTCGTAGCGACTATGATAATCGATCCCACATTAAAAACAACTTGAAGTTATTTATTTTCTAATAAAAAACTAACATGAAAAATGCCGGGAGTATATCAAGATTTACGGTGTAATTTTATCAGGACTACGTTGAAATGGACAAATATAAATCTCTTAATCAAGCCTTTGCTACTTGCAAATCACGATCCAAAATAGCCTTTAACAATACATCGAGTGAGGAAACTGATTTTCGGCAAATACAGTTAAAAAAAATCCTCTAAATATTTTTTTTTTGTTTCTTCTGTAATATGAGAAAACCTTTTTGCAAAGACGCTGCTTTTCGAACTTCTGTTCATCAAGGCTAACCACTGCAAACAGGTCGGCTTCAGTCAAGACTTTTACCATGTTGTGTATATATATACATATAAAATCAGTAAGCTACAAACGTCCTTTAATATCAATTCGCTCTACCTCCGGAAATAATATATTTTCATATGTTACCGAAGGGAATTTTAGTTGATAATAAGTTTCGTCGTCCGTGGGCTCAACCAGCGAAGGACAAGAACTCAGGACTACAGTGGACGCATTTAACCAACGCTGACGCATTTAATGCGTCCACTGTAGTCCTGAGTTCTTGTCCTTCGCTGGTCCCTTCCCACGGAACTTGCTATCAACTTCAAAATCCCCCTTCGGTAACATATATGAAAAGATATTATTTCCGAAAATAATTAAAGGACGTTTGTAGCCATTATTATATGAATCACGGTGATGTGATAAAAAAGTCATATACATATATGTGTATATATATACATATTCATACATAACATGGTAAAAGTCTCGAGTCGACCTTGAGGTCAAGTCTTGTTTATCGATATTAAATATATATATATATATATATATATATATATATATATATATATATATATATATATATATATATATATATAGAGAGAGAGAGAGAGAGAGAGAGAGAGAGAGAGAGAGAGAGATACAAGACTTTATTTAGGTGGTGCATATTTGTGTGTTATCTATTTCAGTTATATCTTCATTATGACTCTTGTACCTGAAATTCACACATTACCTGGTAAAAGTTCCGACTGAGACCGGTCTGGTTACAGTGACCAACCTTATTACACGAGAGTTAGGAAAGATACGTTAATGTTAAATTCTTCCTAAAAATCAGAGTATAGTTCAAGTATAACACTCAGCTGATTCTTTTTGTATGTCCATATATCTAAATTAATGAACACACTTACTCTCAACCTACTACATAACCCCCGTAGGCTTCAAATAACAAGAGGCGTTTATTCGCGTAGAGTGAATGTCAATACGTGTCATATTTATATCTACATATACTGTCGAATCGTTAATCATCCGCTTGGGCTGAATTCACCGCCAGAGCTCCATTAATCACCTGACAAATAAAAGTGATAATAATGGCAGCATTCTATAACGAGCGTATTTTGATATATCACGCATCGCATCATGACGTGACGCACATTGTCCCAGGGTATAATTGGGATGTATCAGAGCCGATACTCGAAAACTGTAATCAAATCCACTGAGCTGCTTCATTTGGCCACAAGTGGGGGTTCAGTGGAGTTCATCAAATTTCATCATTATCACAGTCATCATCAGAGCCATAAAATAATAATAATAATAATAATAATAATAATAATAATAATAATAATAATAATAATAATAATAATAATGAATCTTTGTTTTCATATTTGTGTACTGATAATGATTTTCTAGATATTACGCTGTTCACTGTACAGAAATTTCCCCACTGATCCTGTCGACATTTTGAAAGTTTTTATAGCAATTTTGGCATCATGATGTTTCTTCCATTCTAATTATAAGGCTCAAATTCGGTGCTACTTGTTATAACTCGGTACATATCCTAAATTCCTAGACCAAAGCAAAATGATGATGACAAGACTGATCGTATCTGGCTAAGAACGCACACATTTCATTTACTTGGCCATTCCTCCTGAACTAAATGTTAATTTCACAGACGGTCGGGTAATAGAGAGCTTGTAATCAATTAGGTAAAATATAGCCATGACACCTTTACTAAAGACATAAAAGCTCTCAACTGTTTGTCAAGTTGCATGTTGCTCATACGTAAAACGAGGATGAATATTTCGTTAATTAAATTGTATGAAAATGAAATACCTTAATTTCTATCTCGTCTACATAACACATCAAAGTGAAAAGCAACGCTGAAGGGTGGAATGTGTATCAAAGAAGTATAATAATTACATCTAGTTTACGTAAGTAGTGGTTGCTATTATTCTTCCACCAACTTGCATAACAACAAATCCCCGAGAATATATTTAATAAAACTTAGCGCGGTATGTTGACAAATTTCTCTCCCGCGTTCTTCCACTCTTGTGTTATTTTCTAATGATTTTTTCCTACACTGAAAGACTTAAATCAGTTTGGGAATTTGTCGACTTAGTTTGGGAACTATTAGAGAAGGAAGTGTAAGAGTAAACAAAATGAAAAAACAGACTGAGATGAAGAACTGAAACATTTAAATACAAACGAATGAATAACATTTCACCTGTTTTCACTAGGAAAAGCACAAGAACAAGAGCTGCACAGTGAAGCAATAAATAAAATTATAAATAATACTTCACTTTTCACATGCGACATTAGAGAATGAAAATAAATTGAAGTACTAATGTCCAAACTAAAGGCTAGAAACTGTAGTATAGTGGGAGAAAAATCTTGGCAGAAATGCAAAATGTTACAGGGAAACATTAAGTTGTTGATGTCATTCATGAACATCACGGGATAAAGACACATTCATAATAGTTGCAGCCTTGATACCAAAGCGGTGCTGAATTTACCTGAAATATTACAATAATACATCACTTAAATCTTCTCATGCAAGGTATCCTGGCTTACTGCAGATGGAGATCGAAGGACAGGCTTAGCAATGGGGTATTAAAGACAAAGGAAACCTGGAACTTCAGAAAACCCATTGATATATGTGAACAGAATAATCTTAATATGATATGAAAACCAGGTCACAAAAACACAAATACTTAAACACATGCAAGAAAGTTAGATGTGACATGAATAGAAAAATTGGGACAAAAACCCCAATTGACATGGGTGGAAAGAGCATTGGCCAGAAAGGAGCAACTTGTCTCTTCCAGGCTTCTACAGGTAGCACGTGAGCTGGTTCTCTTGGATAACCAAGGTCTCTGGGCTCCACAATTACGCCCAAAAAGATGCCCATTTTATCGAACAGGACCTTTGGGCATATCTGGGAAGCACTAGAGATCCCCGGCAACACCAAGAATCAGAATCCTCGGAGGATAGTCTCTATTAGTCAAATTAATTGCATTTACTTTCGGAAAAAGACACACAGTTCTTGCTTCCCAAAATTCCTTGAGGACACGGAATTCATCCTGGGGCTAACTAAAAGTCTCCGGTGTCAAGGATGGATTCCGTGTCTTCAAGGAGCTTCAGAAAGCAGGAACTGTGTTATGTGTCTGTTCCCATATATAAATCAAATTAATCTGCCTAACAGGGGCTGCTAGCCAGGGATTCCTTAGGGGATTTTTGGTCCCCAGGAATGCAAGGGACCCACTGGTGCTTCCCAGAGAAACATGAAGACCCTGCTTTATAAGGTGGGCCTCTTTGTGGTTTATTTATTGGGCCCAGGGACCCAAGGGGACCTGCTCGCGTCCTTACTATAGAAACATGGATGATACAAGGCCAATGTTCCTGCCATCCATTTCAAATTGGTATTTTTGAAGAATAAGCTCTTCTACCTTTGTATGCATGTCATTTGGTATTACATTTTCTCAAAACTTCCTAACATTTGCTAGAATATTTTGAATGATCATATTACTGAAAAAATTTTGTTACTGTTATTTTCATTATAATTACTGGGCATCATGTTAGTGATGGGTTGATTTCGATTCTAAGTACAAAAACATGAATTCAACAGGACCTTGTGCCGCAGAGTCGAAGCTAACCTTCATACCTTGATGGATGAGGAAATTGCTTAACAGATTCCCACTTCTCAGGAGCCACTGGCTTACATCAGCACGCTCAACCGATTATATATCCTCAAATATACATATCAGGAAGGTTCCATTCAAATCCCTCGCCCCATCCTGGCCCCCACAAAAACAAAAACAAAAAATTGGAAAATTCATACAACGGCACAATAACGTCCACCTATCTTAATCAGAGAGAGAGAGAGGAAAAATTTCGGGATTGGAACAGTATAGTCAGAAAAACAGAGAGAGAGAGAGAGAGAGAGAGATGGTTAGAGGAAGAGAAGGAGGGATAAATAATAGGTAATCTTAAAGAAAAAAAAGTCCAGCCGTCCTCAAAAATAGCACTGACCTAGTTTTTGGCCCAGGCTTAAATTCAAACGATTTTGGCATATCTGGAAATAGTTTCAATTACGCCCCTTGTAAGCCAATTTTGAAACTGGGACCCAGTTTCCGCATTGAAATAATAAGATCATTAAGAATATTTTAAGATATACAGGCTTAACAAAATGATGTAGGAGAAAAAAAAAAAACAGAAATAAAAAATATTCAGAATAATGAAAAAGTTCAGTGTATAAGGACAAAAAATTTTGCAAATAAAGTGGCCTCAACTAACTCACGAAAGTCGTGAGGAAAATGATGCTCTCGATGCCATTCATTAGTAATATAAAAGATTTTCGTCCCACAATAATAATCAATAGTGAAGAACCAGAACCAGCTCGCATCCTCTCCGGTGCATTGACTGCAGATACATTCGAACGAAGAGGTTTTATTCAATAACTCATGATAAGGTTCTGCACATAATACTTTTATAAATATAACAGTCTACACATACGAGTCCCAGGTAAATGCACCTCATACAGTGAGCATAAAATCGCCAGTTGTCTTTTTAGTTTTCTGTTAAAGAAAACTAATGAGATGGCTATTTGTCTGTCCGTCCGAACTTTTTCTGTCCGCCCTCAGACCTTAATAACTACAGAGGCTAGAGGGCTGCAAATTGGTATGTTGCTCATCCATCCTCTAACCATCACACATACCATATTGCGGCCCCTCTAGCCTAAGTAGTTTTTATTTTATTTAAAGTTAAAGTTAGCATGATCGTGCGTCTGGCACCGCTATAGGTGCCAACAACACAGGCTGAAAGTTTCATGGGCCGTGACTGGTTTCATACAGCATTATATGCTGTAAAGAAAACTCGGTAGCGCCGAAGTTCGCATTTTTTACTTATTAGATATCGGAAGCAAAAAAAATATTAATAAAATTTATGTAACTTATCTATCGAAAATATTAAGATGGAAAATATTAAACAGAGCAAAATAAGATGACCAGTTTCTACCAGGAACGAAAATTCGTAACAGAAAAAAAAAGAGAAGCATCAAGCAAAGTGAACAGGAGACAAGACATTGATATAGAAGGATCTTCATTAGTAACCTTTAGAACATACTCCGGTTCAGTAAACTGGACTGAATTAACCTTACTGTACAACAAACTAAGAAAAATCTACATGTTTAGAAAGTTTTAAAATTCACTTAGAAATGATACGTGTACTGTACATGTTATACGAGAACTTTCCCCTGTGCCACATTAATGAGGTATAATATATATAAAGTATTCAGTATTAGATAATACTTTTGTGGTCGATCGCCTATGAAATATTATCATGACAAGACCAAAAGAGTGAGCAACCTTCCTTTAATACCTTCCCCTACCCGCCACTACCACACCACAGACACACACACACAAAATGAATATACAAAACTACCTCTAAGGTTATTAAAATAACTTAACCCGGGAAAAACATCACATCAAGAGGAATGTGTGCTCTCAACCGATGCTGTGTAATTGCATCTAAGGAAAGGTTACTCAGGGTAAACTTATCTATTCTCTGAAAAATCTCCAAGGAATAACAATGGAAATAATTAAATGACGGACCCCTGTGCACATAATAATTACCTAGTTTCATAACAGGTGTCTGAAAGGCAACGATGTGAGACCTAATTTTTGAGATATCGTCGGAATTAATACAACATTCAATAAGATCTTGGAATTAATTACATTACGTGGAACTGTGGTGTTGGTTTGATGGCAAAAGCTAATTCAGACCTTTTATAAATCCAATTCACCTCTTACATTAATTACAGTGCATTTAATATTTTACTCTCTCCTTCGATGAGAATGATGCTTTGTCCTCCGTTACGAATTCATTAACGAATTGACAGCCACCAAATGAAAGCATTAAATAGGAAAGGTTCCTCACTGAAGACACATTTGGCAGAAAGAGGACCAGCACAATGCACTAGTTCACCTAAATGGCGCAAAGACAGTGTCCTTATGTCTCCCCAAAATAAGGTTAACATAAATAGGAAGTGGAAAAAGATATGTACGTCATAAGAGTCTCCACAATATACCATTAGAAATTTAGATGTTTGCAGAATACATGAACTGCGATACGTGTATGTAACAACAGACATAGGTTGTTCAGTTTTGGATTCAGCAAAATTAATAAAACCCAAGAGCCAGAACTTGTTCAAAGCAATCACGCGATACAATTTCAGATAGAAATTCTTTGAAATCTTGAAATAAAATAGGGATTGTGCAACATAAAGAATAGGTGAACAATTAAGCGTTCATACCACCGACACCTTTTATAACTAAGACAAAGAGAATAAAAAGTTCATTTCATACTATGAAGTTAATAGCAAAAATTAAAATGAGCAACATATTCTACAGGAATATTTTAATTCTACCTGGTGGGAAATTTAAGTGCTTCAAGAGAGGCTCTTTCGAAATCCTACCTTACTTCAGTCTCTCTCTCTCTCTCTCTCTCTCTCTCTCTCTCTCTCTCTCTCCGCCCTTGACTGCAGAGTATAGATAGAAATGTCTTAAAGTTGTATTATTTGCCAGTCCTTCATTGACGATGAAATTTTCTACTTATTTTTCATGTTCTCTCATTCCTTGTCTCTTTCTGCTATTAGTTGTTTTAAATCAACCTGCCGGAGTATATTCGAAAGATGGCTTCGCATTAAATAGTTACTTTTAAAGGGAAGCTGATAAGGCTCCGGTTTTAATAACGGGGTTAATCTTGATCCAATGACGATAATTGCTGTCTTTGTCAACTGTACTTCAAGCTTTCATTTGAGGTTGTGTGAAGTGTTGGAAGATGGAAAACTGGTTTCTTAATTCAGTTGTGGTTGTGGAAGTGGGAC
>NC_089795.1:57391984-57411984 GCF_040412425.1 Macrobrachium rosenbergii
ACGGTTCTGCAATTAAATAATAATCCAGTATTGATGACACGCAGTGGAAATGGGAAATGAAGATCTCCTCAACTTAAAACAGACCCTGGAAACACAGAGGACCTGGAAGACAGTGAAATTCAAGCTGCAAATCGAGGACGGTCTGAAGTGATAAAACAAAGCATTTCCTTCAGATGATGGTGATAGAAGGCAGGAGGAGGAAGGGAAGGAAGGGAAAGGGAAGGAAGGAAGGGAAGGGAAGGGGGAGCTGAGATCTCCTTGGGGTGGAGGAGAGACAGAGAAAGAGAGGAGGATAAGAGAAGATGGATAAGGATACTGGGAACACAAGAACTCAATGATGCCTTACCAAAATTAGACCGAATTAGATTCTGAGCCAGCAACGGGGATTGTGGCAGGAGGCGGGAGAGGAGGTGAAAGGGGAGGCATAAGTAATTATGAGAGTATTTTTCCATTTTTAGAGAGAATCGGGATCCAAAATACTATACTGTTCCGGTAAGGAAATGTATCACGAAGGAAGAGTTATACCTCACAAAACAGAATGAATAATAACGGATATCAACGGAGATAGAAGTAGTTTGCCTGTAAACAATGTACCTTAGAGAATATCAACGTATTTCCGTCTAAGTCTCCACAAAAGCATCTCCAAAATCTATCCACCATTATTTTAAGAACGTAATTCACCGAGAGGTCAAGAAGTGCCAATACAAACTTGATGACTCGCTTTATTGTAAGAAGCAGCATCGAAAATTATTCGCACAAGGATTTTTTGGCAGTACTGACTTCTATTACGTTTACGTGATATAAATAAATCTTTGATGTTGGCTACGTCTGAAATATGAAAGGAAAAAGCAATCAGTAGTTTAAAAATACATGGAAAAGTGTGCACAATAACAGCTTAACCCTCACATGAGCCATATATTTGCATGTATGGACACATCCTTTTGGCGTGTAAAGAAGAGAATCAAAGGAAAACCAAAACGTGCAGGCGAGACAGTTGAAATGAACTGAAGGCGGGAAAAGGGGATTATATGTAGACATTAAATCGAAAACAGATCATTAGAAAAAGGCCGTAAGCAATAAAGAGGAGAAGAAAAACAAAGAAACTTAAAGGGTGAAAAAAGAGCAGAAAGTTAAAGGAAAGAGGAACGGAAGGAGATATATAGAAAAATGTAAGGGGAGAGCTAGTAGTGAAAGAAGGGACTGAACGAAATGAAAGGAAGAAAGTGCGAAGAGGAAACGCAAAGGGAAGTGAACCTAATCACGAGTTCAACGCTAGGTGAAAAGGCAAATGAAGCCAAAGGCGAGAGAAACAGGAAGGGCTGAATAAAGCAGATAAAGAAAACATTATGGGAGTAGCAGGAGAAACCAAGAGCTAGGAGCTCGGAGGTGAAGGCCGATTTCAAGAAAGACGATGCAATCGTAAACAATATGAAAAAGAAAGGTCATGTGAAAGAGGAAGGAAACGCAAAGAAAGATTTTAATGAACAGCAAATAAGAATGAGAAAATTATTCAACTTGAAAAGCAACAGGAATTAAAAGAGGTGGAATGATAAAAGTAGGGAGAGTTAGCCAAAAAGAGAAGAATGACAAAAACAAGGAAAACATTACAGAGAAAATAAGAAAAAGCTCCTCAACTTTTTACAAGAACAGGAAAAGTTCGCCAAGAAAAAAAAAAATAGTCTCGCAGAATTCTTGCCTTGATATCGAAAACAACAACTGGAGCAACGACTTTTCTTTGGGAATTTTTCTCTAAAAGTATTCCCAATAAAAATGATTCAGCTTCACCCAAGAAGACATGAAAAATATAATAGGAAAATATAAGAAACGACAACTGCGCGTCAAAATATTTTCTTAAGGAAAATCCCATTCGAAAATGAAAAACCAATATTTCATGAATTACAGGTATTGTCATATAAAACCAATATTTCATGAATTACATGTATTGTCATATAAATTATAATTAATGAATGAAACAAGAAATGAAACTCATGAAATACCCACATTTATAAAAGACGCAAATCAAGTATTCTCCAGTGTCCGCCAATACGCCGAGACAAAGGTGAGCCACATCAGAGAAAACAAGAGACTAACGTACCTTACAGTAATGGCAGCTAGTGGCGACATTAGCCTAATCACTGTTGGTACATGAGATCAATCAAGCCTCCAGTGAAGGCAATGGATCTTTTATACTTCTGCAGATGAAGTCATTAGCAAGAGTAATCTATTGAGGGCCTACCTCTTGATCAAAAGACGCGAGCAATGAACCGAAGGTATGCCACTACAGAAAATCTGAGCTCAATATCTCCAGTAAAAAAATTGAGAAAATATTTTTTTTTTGTTTCGACGGACAACATGCATTGCTCCAGGTGGTGTAACCACCTCCCTTGTATCACGGCGAAAATTCGATTAATTCAATTTCATCTGTTACATCTAAAATAATCTGTTTAAATATGATGTACGGGTTTAACTTTTGCTTCTTTAAATTTATTTTAGTTGTCTATTTATGTATATATGTAATGTGCTCGTGTGTGTGTATATATATATATATATATATATATATATATATATATATATATATATATATATATATATACATATACACATTATGAACGTGATTACGTGACATGCAGTGCAGAGTTCAGGCAGGAGAGGAAGCGGATGCTTGGGTGTTTTCGGATCCAACACTGCCCGAGCACGACTGGGCACTTTCGGTGTAAATTCAGCATTGTCAACCTTGTCGAGGGCACCTTGGACACAGCCCACGTGTAGCGGGAATAGGGTCAGCATGGAATTTTCCAGAAGCCCTGTCCGGTTAAAGATTCGGATGTTAAGGAGTGCCACTGCGGTGATGTATGTTCGTTTGTTCTAGTGAGAGTGGTCGATAAGGCAAGTGCGAGATCTTTCAAGAAAATATGATAACCTGCTAAATTAGCTCATTTTCATTTATCCAGTCTCATGTTGGGTTTGCAAAATAAAGTTTATTTTTGTATCTCAGGTTTAATTGAAACATACCCGTTTAGATGTGGGATTGCATTAGAGCTCATGAGAGAGAGAGAGAGAGAGAGAGAGAGAGAGAGAGAGAGAGAGAGAGAGAGAGAGAGAGAGAGATGCTCTCCTCGGTCAGCTACCAACGTAAGTGCAAACAAGGTTGTATGGGTGTTCTTCCATACAGCACACACACACACACACACACACACACACACACACACACATATATATATATATATATATATATATATATATATATATATATATATATATATATATATATATATATATATATATAATATATAATGTACAAAACCACGTAAGGAACACATAAAACACTGGCGAAGACGAAGGTCAGAGGACGTTTTCCCTTTAATTCCTGGATATAATTTTAACGGTAGGAAAAATCCGGAATAGTATTTTTTGTTTTGGAGATTTAATCAGCCGCTGACCCACTGGTTAGCCTAACGCTGTCAGTATATTGCTACCAATTTTTTTTTACATAATTCTGTTTATCATGAAACCTAATTCTGTTTTTTTTTAACATTACATTTACTTTCTATTATACAGTACTGTAATTCCATATCCCTCTCCAGTCATTTCCCTAAAGTTATCATTTCACCTGTAATTATTCTTGTATCTAAGAGATGATCATGTCTATTGGAATCTAACGCTAAATATATAAAGCAGAACTTTGAAGGGAAAGTGTTAAAAGCAATTTCATCATTCATACATATATATGATGGCATGAATGCAGTCAAAGTAGAGCGCTGTCGTCATACATTTTGATCGTAAAAAACCCTATAGTTCAGACCCCTCCCTCCATTCCATTTTACATATGGAGGTCCCAGTGGCAATCAGTTACTCAAAACAATCCTCTGTATGAAATAACATCAAGTAACCTAACCTGATGCGAGGCGTCCAAGAATATATTCCTTCAGCTCGGAACCTGAAGACTCTTTTTCGTTGAGCACCGAGGTCCCTAATCCTTTTGTGCCTAAGATTGTCCAATATGAGGCAAAGTAAAACTGAGCACTCGGATTTATGTTGCTGAACGGTGAAGCTATTAGGAGCATTCATTCTTGTCTAATACGGATTGCAACTAGCAGTGAATGGACTTGGGGTTAGCACGACTGGGTTTATGGCTGAATGCCATTAATCTGGGTGTATCACGTAATTCGGTATCAATAATGACACTACATCGTTGCCTGTAGTTAAAGGGAATTCATGTATCTAAATACAACTTAAGGTTTTGAGGTTATTAGTAATAATTCTATAATCCCAAAGCTCGAAAATGCTGTCCACTTATATCTTTCTCTTCTCTTCAACAAATGAAAAATGCATCCATCTTTGTGACAACTTCCAGGAATATGAGTGCCAGCGAATAAGTAAGCTTTTTGGCCAAAAGTAAAGCTAACGGAATACCATTCTCCCATTTGAACACATTCATTTCTCTCTCTCTCTCTCTCTCTCTCTCTCTCTCTCTCTCTCTCTCTCTCTCTCTCTCTCTCTCTCTCTATTCTAAAAGTAATTGTTTTAAGAAGTGTGCATAATTTATATTCTTTTTCATCAACTGATTTTACTTATAGGGGGTTCTTTCTGATAACTGAATTTCGACAAGTTTATTGGGATAAAACTTGTTATTGATTTTTAAATCAGTGTAGAGTCCTGTACAAGACGTCTAGCACCTTATAAGAGTTAAACTGTATTGTACTCACGATTGACATAAAACAAAAACAAACAAAAAAATAAGCAGCGTATCAACACCATCTCTTATCTACTAAAAAATTTTACTATACTTTGTTTAAATATCACATCCCAAGTAAACATTTTTTTTACATGAAATTTCTTCCATACCAACCAGTTACTCTAAGCCACTCTGGTTTCTCATTCAAATCATTTCAACAAGTTCTTGTTACTTATGGCCAGCACATTTTAATGCCCTCTGCGTGCCTATATTAAAATGGTTTCAACCAAGAAGCTCCATCTGGTGTACTTACTGCACGGCGAATGAACACAACTTTCAAGCAAAGAGCTTGGGTGCAGTTCTCTTTCAGACATTTACTCGTAGAGCCCTGCTTCATTTCCCATTCCCTTTGAGGGCCATTGTTAAGTCCTTAAAGGATTACATCTTTCCTGTTCATAAATGCCATCTTTCTTCATTATTCTGTTATATAAATGTCAAGTCGAAAGAATTGCATGAAGTTCAGAATCGCTTTGCTTCGTTTTATATACATCGAGTATTAGGGAAACTGGTTTAGTCTCCATATTGCGAGCTTATATTTATATTATCTTGGATGTATAAAAATATGTAATACAAAATCATGTGAGAAGAAACTTTAATAGAAATACTTATCACTGAATCTGCACCTCTGGTACACTGCTTACGATGCTATAGATCAACAATCTTTTCTATTCTGATTGACAACTTTATGCACTGCTGTCAACTGCCAGATAAGAATTCATAGCAACTCTCCCCCTGGTTTTACCGATAAATAAAATAGAGATTAACGCTCTCTAACTATCTACTCTACTGCATAATAATATTCAGTGTTCATGACAGTGGTATTGCTGTTTTCTGTTTATTTTTATTTTCTTTTCTAGACTTATCTATTCGAACTGGCTTCAGAATGTTGCTTTTTATAGCACTTGTCACAGTTACTATAAAAATAAACATATGTTACAGAGAAGGCATTTTTTCTTCAATAACCTGACGAAACATTCACATCATAAACAGTTTCTGTTTAATTCATTTCCCTTTATTGTAATATTTCCACAAATTATTTTATGGAAGTGAGTAACAATACACACATATATATATATATATATATATATATATATATATATATATATATATATATTTTTTTTTTTTTTTTTTTTTTTTTTTGGTTATACATATCTGTAGAAGATATTATTGGCAGAAGTTGATGCAGTTCACCACCCGGCAAATACATCAGCCAATCTGAAGAAAGATTGAAGTTTCACTGATATTTTCGATCAGCTCTCCAAAAGACAGACTATAAAATTAATGGGTTTTGTGGCTGGTTCTCCCCCTCCCCTGCCAGCCTGTCGACTGTTTTTCTGATTCAAGTCCTTCCTTTGTTTCTTCTAACTTTTTTTCGTGTTCCTGCCAGGCATAACCTACTTAAGCCCACTGTCAAAATATAATGATACTATGCTAATTGAACTTTAGTAATATGTAAAATATTTTATTCAGAGTTTAAGATTGATCGAGTCATGTCAAAAAATGCCACTCCTCGCCCACTATCTAAATTCAACTTATTACTGAAGCCTTTAATTACCATTTCCATTAAAGTTAATCATCCACTTTCACTTGTGTTTTCCCTGCCATAACAAACTCTTTAATCAGACAATTTATTTTTAGGTCAGGTTATTCTATGTTTTGCATACGGATAGATAGATATTTCTTGTGTATGCATGTATGTATATGTTGTAATAAAAACTATTTATGTCAATTTGAAATTTAGTCCTGAAGGCGGTCCCAAAAGGTGAGGAAACTGTCCAACGACTATAAGCAGTAAATGGAAGCAAACATGAATATACTTTCTTTATTCCTGAGAAGCTTACCTAAAGAGAAGAAGTAGCAGAAACAGATTCAAGGTCTATATAAAAGATAGCCTAAGCAAATAATGCCACTGTCTTTAATAAAATTTCGTATAATATATATATGTATATATATATATATATATATATATATCTATATATATTTATAAATATATGTGTATATTTATATTTCAAATATATATGCAGTATATATATATGTGTGTATATATACTTAAAACATGTGCTATATATATATATATATATATATCTCTCTATATATGTATATAATATATATATATATAATTAGTTTTTGTGATGTGACAGAGTCTCAGAGAAACACATTACTATGCTTCAAGTTAAATGATAGACATCGCAGACAGAAGTAAACTCCTTATTAGAATTCACCCTCTTTAACCAAGTATATTTCGGATCAGTATGTATTTCAGTACTGGAATAAAATTTCCATTTAGGAATTTAGTTTGGCTGAAAATATAAATTTTTAGAATTCCGTAACTGCTAACAACTGAAATTCACCTGATGTCATTCTTCAGTCAGCCCTCTTCAAATAAAATTTCATCAGTCCATAGACTTCAAATATCCTGGAAAAATACTTTTATTCTCGAACGGGAAGTTTAAGCAGCAATATATAACGGTTTATTATGTGAAAGGGCTTCATACGTATAAAAGCTCTCTGCCTAAGCACATGAGGGGCAAAATTATCACTATTGATTTAAGGAACAAATTTTGAAAAAATAATCTGTTCAGATATGTAAGGGTTTCAAAGATTTTGTTGACCACACTGCAAATAGTTTTTTCGAATATTTGGGAGCGTTACTCTGCTATTTTTCAATTTTATATATGTGATCTCATTTCACTAGCTTATAGGTATCACTTTCAAAACGGCAGAAAAATTCCCTGGGTTCATAAATAAAAGCGTATTCCAATTGGTCTTGTAATTATCAAACAATTTTCTCTCATGGATAACCAGGAAGACATTGGTCAACGTCAGCGCAAAAGCACCATTTCCGACCGTTATGTCAATACATAAAGTACAAGAGCCATTACACAAACGACTTTCGAATGAAAGTGATGAATGTTCTTGTGAGACTTCCTTGAACATAAGCTAATGAAATTATCATCATCGGCGCATTCTGAGAGCTTTAAAGTTAATACCTGAAGACCTTTGATGACTATCGACTTTTTCGGTGAAACATTTAACACATTCTCAGAAGTGTCCCCCCATTAAAGGGGAAGTACGATTCGCAATTTGGTGCCGATTTTTGAGCTGAATGTGACAGTGATAATATAAAAGTGTTCTGGTGTGTTTGAGTTCTAAATATATCTTTTTCAAGTGTTATATATAGTTCACCGTTCTCGCACCGACTGCAAGGATCAGTTTTGAAACAGCTGGCGTAACTAACGGGCCCCCCCCTCCGTTGGCCTATGTTTACAAACAAAACGAAGCCCTGTATGTATTTGTGTTAATGCTTTTACAGTTTTGTTTGTTTTATTCCACATACGTTGTAAAATATCTTTAGTAGCTTTAAAATTGATGCATTATTGATATATGTCGTGTATGTATATCTAAGAGAGAGAGAGAGAGAGAGAGAGAGAGAGAGAGAGAGAGAGAGAGAGAGAGAGAGACCCCATAAAATTGATTAGTCGAAAGTACTATACCTGAATGATTTCTCTATACTGCAGTCTATTCTTGCATCATGTACTTTTAAAAATTTTATTTAATATACATATATAACATATATAAATATATATATATATATATATATATATATATATATATATATATATATAATTTATTGTATTTCACTGTGTGTGTGTTCCACTAACGTTCTCTGGTCCTATGATCTACTTTAAGACTGATTTGGCGCACTGGCCTCTCGACTCAATTTAAATAAAAAATATTTCACACAAAAAGTATTTCCCTTCCCAGTAAGTACCGATTTCATGGATATATGCACATTAGTTATAAGTTTCTATAAGTAGTTAGTATCCACCGTACTCCCCCTCTAAGATATGTCTCAAATAACAACTTTTCCAAGGTTTACAGCATTTTGTTAGGATACAGGCTGGTATGCCTACGTGTATCATTCTAAGACTTTAAACAACATTTTTTAGGAAGAGTACTGAATAAGTTCGGTAAGTGTTTTTCTTTTCATTCTAGCATCCTATTAAAAATTTTATCATTGGCAATATTATTTGCGGCTAATGTTCGAAGATACCAGAAGACCGAATATTTGGAATGGGACTGAAGATACTCCTGATGTTGGATGACTGATGGCAACATTTTAGATGTTGGTCTACTATCGCGGCTAATACCTTGTTAATCTGACTTTCAAAGCTGACATCAGTGATGCGCACTTTAGAACCTGTCTCTAAATTTGAAATCCCTGAAGACTTACTTGGCATCTTTCGTCCACCTTCTAGTGACTCTAGTGATATGTCAGTTTATCTCGAAGTGACTGAACTCCTTTCACGGAAGAAGCAGGCAGAGAGCATTTCAAGGAAAATCTAATAAATGTAAGAAGAATTATAGTCTAAGGCTTTCGGCATCCCACCACTTATGGAGCCAAAGAACACTATCACATTTTTGAAATGCTCCCGATTGCCCGATTGAATAACATCGGTTTGAACAGACTTAATGATAAGTGAACATCGTACTTAATAAATGATATCCTCTATTCGTCGTTTAGCGCCGTTTCTAACTCAAAATTTGCGTTTATCTTTGATTCTGGCAAAACTTCCAATAACTATTAGAAAGTAAATCATATTTTCATTGGAATATTAGAAACAACATAAGAATGTCAATGGAATGCAGAGTGCAAAAAGTATAATGAAACCAATTTTTCAACAATACAGTCGCGTATGGAATGTGCTCAAAAGAAAGCTGACACAATAACGTCAGAGCTTCAATATAGTGATAGGTGTTATTCTAGATGACAGGAAATATTTCAAAATGAGTATTATGGTGAGGGTCTTATCAAAATAAATAAATCCTAATAATAAAAATACACGATGAATACACATGATTACACCTACAGACTAAGGGACAACTAAAATCAGTCATGTTAACTTTACTATTATCATTAGCCAGATAAAAGGCAGTTTCTTTTCATGAGCACTGATCAATTGGCTCCCACAGCTTTTCATTTCTTGCTGAGAGTTATCAAAACCACTTTGTTATAAACGAAAGAAGAACAGGGAGAAAAAAAACTCATAGCTATTAACAGTGATGAAAATATTGAACCGTTTTTGTATATTTGTTCTTATTACAAAAATCAAAGAGTAATACTTCAGCGTTGAATGAAGAGGTCGAACACTGTTTTCTCATCAGGAAAAAACTACAAGCGAGGTCATTTCTTTAAATTCATTTTTATTCGCATCATTTAATTCTGTTAGTGATGAAATAAATATAAGAATATAGTTCACAGCATCTTAAGATGCCAGGAGTTGTTCAGCACTTCTGGAGATAAAAATATGTAAAACTTAAACGATGAAAGGGATGGGAAAAGTTATTCTAATAAATATAAACTGTTTTCCTTTCTTCAAGCTTCAGAAGCTGCATTCTTTAATATGACGAAGAACCTATGTAATAAAGTATGCTAATATAACGCTGCATCTTGCACGCAGTAACAATAAATTTAAGTAGGACTTGGGCTAGAACAGATGAAATAAGGCTTCAGAGTAGCGGAAAAAGAATTTTACAGAACAACGTGGATATGAACGTTCATAATAACACAAACATCCCCGTAAACAATCACACAAACCCACGTACGCAAATGCTATATATTCTGGATACAAGGATGGGATTTGTGCTATGTAAAAGCCATTAGTTTAATTCATAAGAGTGAAAAAGAAAACAATAATGCGTTCCGTTCCTCTTACTTGTCAACACTTGAAGGTTCCTGTATCTATTCTAAAGAAAAGAAGCTGCCTTTCGATACTTATATTGCAAAAAGAATATCACTTGAACGTAATAACTGAAGCACTCGATTTGAAAAACATTAAAAGAGGTTTGAAGCCATATCATATATTGCATTAATCTAAATATGAGGTAACAGCGGTGACTGGAAGAATAATAATGTTTAGGAAGCGATAAAAAACAAATAATTTGTGGGAAACTCGCAACAGCTGCCTTTCCACCCTCAGAACTTAATTAATTATTATATGTCCTGAAAAGATTCTGAAGACCAGATACCTCTATTTTGCCTCCCAAGGTCTTCAGAAAAGCCTTACACTTGGCTGGAGGACTCTATGACCTTTAAGAACAAGACAAGAATTACGGGAAACAATTAAGAAAGAAGCGAGTTTCACCGAAATCTGAGAATAATAAAAATTCGGCCTTGAATTAACCTGTTGCTTTAAAAATAGTTCATGGTCAACAATACTTATTGAAAACTGTGATTATCTCTAATGTTACCACTACCTACATACTAAATTTTATAAATCAGATATAAAAAGAATTATGACATGTAAATAAAGTCAACGTAAGTAATATGTCGATAAATTTCCAAGCTTCGTAGTTACAAATGTTCAGCAAAATCAGAATAAAAGTAAATGTGATAAAAAAACGCTTCATGTAAATCAACTTGTGGACTTTTTCGAGAAATATACGAGTATATACTAGCTCACAAGGTCCCTTCATACCAGTACATCTGAAATGTAGACAAATACAAATTTGTTTGATATTTAAAGTGACTTGCAATTTTGAGAAATTAGGTAATATTAAAATTCGAGAAAATAATCACCAAACCCTGAGGTACTTTCACATCAAGTGTCATCAAAATAAGAGAATTTAACGTTGACTTTCGAAATGACAAGGGCCAATGAAAAATTATTCAAAGTTAAAAATACTTAAAGCAATAGCTTCTCTCCATTATTTCGAATTCTGAAGGCAAGAGGTCTCAGACTATCAAAGTCAGTGAGATCTGTAAAAATCTAACATTTTTACTTTTTAAGCTGATCTTACATCATGAAAAATGAGTTGAGGTAAAAACGTGAGGAAACTGATCACCAACATTCATCAGAATTAGAGGATGCAATTTATTAATAACAATTATAATGCCTCTTTGCACTGCGGAAGGTGCTTGCATTTTAAAAGTAATCACTGCTGCATATGACTTACTGGATATTTTTGAAAGTCATACATTATAATAAATATTTCGCTCGCTGAAGTAATAATGAAAGATAATAAGGTAGCTGTAAGACTTTCAGAGTTTTAGAGATGATACCAATTAAAAGATTTACAATAGAGTGGAGACGATGAAATACCCAATCCTCCAACAGCTGCTGGTTCACCCACACTGCCTAATTTATGCATCCTGACAAAGGTTCAGAAGGCTGGAGACCTCTGACCATCATGGTTTCTTATACTCGCAGCTATATAGAAGAATATTGACCCATTATTTTAAAAAATAGGTCAACTTGAAAAATCCTTCGGGAGGGGGAGGGAATATTTACCATCACCCAAATACCACTCAATTAATTCTCAGCATCGGAATTGGGATTGGGATTGCCATATATAGAATTTAGCAAAAGGCCGGCACTGGGACCTGGAGGTTCATTCAGTTGAAGGGAAATGCTAACTAAGGTTGAAAAGTGTAACAGGAGGAAAACCTTCAGCCAGCCTATGAAACAATTGTTAGAGAGGGCGGGACGTCAAATGGAAAGAGAATATGAACGGAGGTGCAATAAAAGGAATGAGAGGTTGCAGCTACCCCACTTCGGGGAACAAATTCTCATCATCGTCAGAGAAATTAACGAATTTTGACCTTTGAATTGAACAGTGACCTTTGAAAAATTCCAAGGGAATATACTCGTAAATATGGAAAACAATCTACCAGCGAGTTCAAAATGAAGACTCAGTAAACCGAAAAATGGGTTAAAGTAAAAAAAAAGTCTTTGGAAAAAGTCATTGCCTACCTGGAAGGTACGTGCCTATTAACTTTTGTCGTAATCAGAGAAAAGTAAATTTATGAAGAATTTGTTTTGTCTTTGAATTGACCTGTGACTTTGGAAACAAGGGCAAAAATAACACCTTCGACCAGTAATAATAAATTCTGAAGACCAGAAACAAGTACTTTCTTTACACTTATTAAGTATCTTATAAGTTATCTGAAAATGATACAAGATTCGAAGCTTCATTTATTGTCTAAATAGAATTGATTTAGTAGTTTTATGATTATTAGAATTATATTCTCCTCCAGAATTTTGTTTCAGTAGGCTGGAAGTTACGGGCCCTTTAAAGTCTCAGTCAGTGGCAATGTATATTTCTTGTTCTAGGCCTCAAAGTTTAATATTTAAGTCTTTTTTAAAAGTTTAAATATTAAACTTTGAGAACTAGAACAAGAAATTTACCTTACTTTTGACTGAAACTTTAAAAGGTCTCAAAGTTTAATATTTTCTTTTTTCAAAGTTTAAATATTAAAATTTGAGAACTAGAACAAGATATTTACCTTACCATTGACTGAGACTTAAAAAGTCTCAGAGTTTAATATTTTAGTCTTTTTTTGGTTTGCAAAGCATTAAGTTTGAGACCTAGAACAAGAAATTTACCTTATCAATGACTGAGACTTTAAAAGGCTCGTAACTTCTATCCTACTAAAACAAAATTCTGAAGGGGATTAATGCTAATAATCATAAAACTATCAATTCAATTCTATTTACACAATAAATGAAGCTTCGAATCTTGTATCATTTGCAGATATCCTATAAGATACTTAAGTGTAAAGAAAGTATTTTTTTTTTCTATTTAGATAGATAGATAGATAGATAGATAGATATATGAAGTTTTATCACTTATACTCATATAATAACATCCTTCACATAGTTAATTTATGCATTAATCTTTAATGAAAAAACTCATGAACAAACGTCATTGAATAAACTAAGAAATATCAAATCAAACGATAATGATATAAGACCAACTCTGATCACATTTCACCGGTCTATATTTTCTCAGACACTCAGAAATTTCTTCGGCCGGCAAACATTCTTCAAGATCTCAGGGTCTGAAGATGATTCGTCACTACACTGACCTTAGACACTTTAAGGTTGCGGACATTTCTTGGGTGGAATTCTGCACATCCTTTTTGGAATAAAAACGCACCTTATACTGTATGGTTAAGTGATTCCAGGAAGGTTATTCTCCTTGAATTTACAGTGGTTTATATGCACGTATCCACGGTTATAAGAGAAGCAAATCTAATGGAATAAAAACGTTCACTTAAAAGTATTTATTGCTCTGCCGTGGTACACTTGTAAGTGTGAAGACCGTAAAATATATATGTCTCTACGTCTGACCTCCGTGTTCAGGGCCGTGGTGACTCAACTGGTTTCGCCGATACTTTAGATTGTGGTGGTCCCTAGTTCAAGCCTGGCTCATGTGTGGTAGGCTTCATTGGCAACTTCAACCTACTTCTCTATGAGCTAGGAATGGGTGGTTAGGGGAGCCTATAGATTTTGCCTAGTTCTCCCTACTCCTAGATGAGGACTGGGCACTGGCCACTTGTCTATATGTTCGTTATCTAGGTATTGTGTGACAGCGCAATCTCTTAAAAAATATGACTATGTTCCAACAGAATTACAAAAGAAGGTAAGTGTCATGAACTTCGGCAAAAAAATAAAAATAAAATATCACAGGACCCCACTTCGTCTGAGAGCAGTTTAAATAAAAGGAAAATATATGTAAATAAACAACGCAATATATGAGGCACACCGGGATCTCGAGCTACCGAAATAACCTTTTTCACATTCATGTTCAGCTCATAGCAACATGTAACATAGAGAAACCGTCGACGGCGATCTTGTTAATCGACATAAAAAGTGGTCTTGGCAACAGTTTTGAAGAATGAGACAACCCCCAGCGAAGCTGATCATAAATCTAGAAAAGGCTGTACCTTGTAAGTTTAGCGTTTCCAGAATCCACATAACTGTACGGAATGTGATTTAGTGATTGATTTAGTGATTTATGAAAACTCGGCTACAAAGCCAAGCACTGGAGTGCTTTCAGCTATTCAGTGCTTTGGACAGTGTGAAAAGAGGGAAATGGAGTGCTTGGGCAGAGAGACTGAAGGAAGAAAGCGGAATGGAAGTAGAGAAAAAGGCTACAAAGTGGGTGCAGTTGTAACCAACCTTAAGTAACATGTACAGAGCACCAAAGTACTAACCGTCCCCTCTCCCCTTCCCTCCACTCCCGTTGAGTGTACAATTGTGATTTGAAGATGACGTGCTGCATAACGAGAATTACTGTATATATGCATCCACTGCTGAAACACATGTTAGGGAAAACTAGGATTATTTTTCGGCCTCAAGTTATATCGCATAAGACTTTATTTAACGCTACGTCTTGGTCATACCTTATCAAAGAAACATACCGCGTAGCTATTATGGTAAAAAAAAAAACGATAAAAAGACATAAGCTTCACGACTCTGAGAGGACTCAACCGTTGATATAACAAACAATCTCCCAAGTGCAGCTAGTTAATAGCTGTCATAATTAACAACCTCCTTTCTAACAGCGAAAGCTGAAGCTCTGCGTAACACCTGCGGCTCATATTACGGAAGAAGACATTTAGATTAGCATTTCCTTGTAACTTAGATGACGGGCCTCATTATGAACTATGGTTAACAGCATATTACTTTATCTTTGAAAAGATAATATTCACAATCATGAATTAAAATTTTAACTGTATTCTTAACGTGGAGATAAAAATTTTCATGTCCTTTTTCCCTTTCATAAGTCAAATTAATGGCTCACTAGTTATTGCGCCCTGATTGAGTTCAGTTCGTGTCAAAACGGTGCTATTGTCTCTGGTCTTTATTATAGCAGGTCTGGTAATCGAAAATACTAAAAACATCCCGATCTTCTATTTCCCAGCATTTTCACAAAACTGAACCGAGAGGAACGTCATACGCAAATTTCGACAGAATTTGAGAGCAAATGAATCGTGAGATAAAAAAGATACGACGCTAAACGAACGTAGAGAGAGAGAGAGCTGGACTACATTCACAACTTGTAATTACTTCACTTGAATGCCAGGTTGCTGCCACCAGCATCATTATATTGCTCTCGGTGTGTAATACATCTCGTTGCAGTTGATGATGGTGCTCCAAGTCTTATTGCTGCAACGGCTGGAGGGCTGTTTTCACAGCTCCCTCCCACCTTGTAATCTCGGATCCTTTGCTGACAACTCTTTTACGCCGTTTGACAGACAGCATACAATGCGAGAATTAAGCAAAGTTGCTTGATTATGTTGCTTCTTTTACTCTTCAGGCAATAGGTTACACTTTAATTCCTTGCAATCTGTCATAGTTTATGTCAGTTAATATATATATATATATATATATATATATATATATATATATATATATATATATATATAAATTTATATATATATAAATATACACACGCATATATATATACTGTATATATATATATTATATATACATGTATTTATATTCATATTATACACAAACACACACACATATAATACATACATTTAAGCCTTTTTACCTTCTTTCATTTTTTACTGTGATTCGATAATGACATGTTATGTGCAAAAATGACGTTTAACAGGTAGCTTACAATACGTAAATTGTAATAAGTTGCTCTCTTTATTATTTCCATTACCCTTTTGGCAATAAATGCTATTTTCATTCCCTTGACTTTCAAAGGAATATATTAACCAATAAATCAGTAAACATAAATGTGCATACTTCTTCGTTGTAATTGGCTTAATCAATGTTTTTTTATATAAATTTTCCTTATTTATTTATCTACACAGAAAACATCAATTCACCTTTAAGATTTCTTGAAGGATTGCGCGTCAGATATCGCCAGTATTTGCTCCTTCCCTTAAACAATCGTATCCACACTCATCTTCCTTTGTAAATGCCAATCAAGACTTAGTACGTTTATGCCCCTTACAATATAATCAAGTTCTCGCTTGACTTTTTCGTGCGTTTTTGTTGTTAGTACATTTATCAACAAAACATTATGGAACCCAACAAAAAGAAAAAAGTTAATGCGATATGCCATCAGATGGGATGTGAAGTAATTTATCTTTTATAGAAATTTGTCCTGCTGATTTCGCTTGATATCAGTGTTAACTTCTGTAAAGAGAAATGTCGTCTTCCTAGTTTCTGAAAGTGCCATCTGAATCGCCTCTCTTTTTCCTTCCTTACAGCTATACATATATATTTTTTTCAGTCCCGCGTTTTGAACAAGCCAAATTAAAAAAAAAAAAAAAAGGAAAAAGCAATTCGTTAGTCCCACATAAAACTCCAGACACCGACGCTTATGCATTTATGCAACGAAGAATCCGGTTTCTGCATCCCATGAATATCCATTAATCCGAACCGAGATCCCATCACCGAAAATCCTGCAACACTCCGCGTGACACCTACGCTGTCTGCATACACGTTTCAGACCCTGTTGTACAGTTGAAAACGTCCGCTGTATGGCTTCCATTTTTTTTTTCTTTTTTATGTGGGTGAGCGGGTAATTTACACCACAGCTGAAGTGACCATCAATAATGAAAATAGTAATTGTCTTTGGGACCTTTATTCAATTGTTTATATTGACAAATATTGTGCGAACTAATAACAATCATAACTTGTTATCAGCAAGATTTTCATGTTTGTTTGTGGTTAATATACAGTATAAGGGTCTTCAGTAGATACTAATACTTTCGGATTCAATATCTGTGAATGTTAATAAATTCTTCGAAAACGTTCTCGGAACAGCATTATAATTACCCCCAACATTCTATTTTTTTACAACACTTCAAAGACAGCATTACTGAAGTTTGTCCACATTACTTAGACTTAATTTTGTGATGTCGATTGTTATCAATTATCATGAAACATAACCGATAAGGCTACAAACAGAAGTAACCAAAGACTTACGGCCTGACTTTTTCTTTCTTTACAAGGAATAAACACAATAATAAACAAGGTCCTGCACCAAAATGAAAGACCTGAGAACCGAACGAGATACCGCTCTTTTACTAAAATCTTTAATGTGTGTGTTGTTCTTGAAAAATAATTATGAGATTTAAAGTTTTACAAAATTAGAAGAACACATTAGCCAATTAGGACGTGCATCTTATCGAATTACCCAGCACCAGACACAGAAGGAAGAACTCCATTAGTTTGTTTCCTGGCTTTGTTCTCGAAGATGACTCAGAAGGATCTTCACGAAAGTTTACAGAAAAAAGGGTCGACTGTCATTCAGGGGAAGTAGAGACTTGCAGAGATCCCATTATTATCTCTTTTCCTTCGCTGGGGTTTATTCAGTTATATGAAATGTCTTTTGAATACGGTATGATGTTGCCCTTCCACAGATATTAGTGTCACTTGAGAGCGAAAGAGCACGAAATTCTGGCAATGCCTCAAGATAATTATTGGTTTTACACGGCCCCCCGAGTTTTCCATGCCACCTTTTGCGAAGAACAAATAAGCCTCGTAAAATATCATTTATTATTTTCTAATTACATCGTTCTTCCTAGACAGCTCACACAGTGTATCTAATTCGTACATACTCTATGAACTTTTTCTCGTTTTACTGGTTTAACCTGGTGAGACCTTTAGTTGTTTGCGATCTTAATCTCTTCAGGTTAACATAAGAGGCATAGATGAACGAATATATTTTTAATTACTACAAGACAATCTTTTATTTCTATTTTGAATGGTCGACCACTTCTCGTTCCACGAGAGTAAAACAATGGGCCCTTAAATAGATCACAGAGATGGATATCTTCTTAAATTCAGATCTTCTGGGTACAATTGCACTATTTTTCATTCTCTTGACATGCCTCAAAGGCAATAATTGGTCATACATAACAATTATATATATATATATATATATATATATATATATATATATATATATATATATATATATATATATATATATATATATGTATATATACACATATATGTATGTTTGTATGTGTAAATATATTTTTATTCATTTATATATGTGCATATACAATATATGTCAAAATCTTCCCAAAAATAGTACCTACACAAAGATTACTTTCTTCCCTTTGAATGATGGCTTTCCGAAACTGCATTCAAAACTTTGCGCTTAAAGAGGCGGAGCATGATGCGTGAATAATTGCAAGAGGTCAAAACTTAAAGGTGAAAGCAGTCACCAAGGTCCCCCTGAATTACAATATTGTGCTCCATGTTAAAAATGAAAACACTCTTCGGCTTTTAAGAACCTCATTGTAATCATTGCATCGCCTAACAATTCAAAATGTTAGGTCTTCTCACCCTCTTCAGCAACCCGGTGAGACGGGTGATCAACAGGTCTCTGAAGCCTAATTACATAAGTACTCACGTACTCATGCCAAAGATAAAGGCTTATAATCAATGAAATGTACATCATAAGAAACTGCACTTTAAACTAGTAATAGGGAATACTGTGCTCATGAATATAAGTAGTCATATCCAGAGCTGTCTCATAATGGATCACCATTAAAATGGAATTCCAGGAAACCAACTTTCCAAAGATGAAACAAATCAAACTTCTCATGACATTCATTTTACCTGACACCGTACTGACTCTCTTAGTTGACTTAATCAATCATCCCCACTAGAGATTTCCAGATCGTTGAAAAGTATGCGAAGAAAATACTTCTCTTATCACTCTAATTCTAAAAACTTTTCGCCAGCCGAGATAGCAAGACTGAAATGGATTATTTTCTTAGTGAAAAATGTTTTATTGTGCTCATAAATTTAGCCATAAGGTATTATTAAAGCAGATGATTACTACTTGGAACGTGGACTTTGATGACACTTTTGTTCCTTGCACCCACTTTATAATGGAAAAAGTCCTCTAATTAACTATGAACAGATATTTTTCCCTAAAATTAGTGACTATTAACAATCAGTTACCATGTTATCGGTGTACATAAGATTTTTTTAATTACTTATAGTATTCGAGTGAAAGACCTCATTCAACCCATGTGATGTTTTAACCTGACTGGGTCAAAATACACATGGAGCTGTTAAATATGCATACGTCTGCGTGACTTTGCATCCAAAGAAAAAAGCTGTAGGAATTGGGAATTGTCAAAAATATAAGAACAAAAAAGCTAATTAAGGTGAATACTTCCATAAATTAACAAGTTACGTTAGAAACAAATGGATTATTCGCAATGTGCACGTGCCGAACAACCCAAGATAACATGCCCTCGACTAATGAACTTTCACAGAACAGAATGTCCATATTTGAAGGATGAAAAAGACGTGACTAAAAGAAACAAAAATTTAACGTAATTCAAGCAGATGACAAGTAGACAGGTAAGGAGGAACTATGAAAACAAAAAGAAAATAATCGCTAGTTAATTAATGTATACCACCTAAAAGTACCATCGTAGCCTTCGAAACTTAACCCAAACATTAATTCCCGCGTATTGAATGCG
>NC_089795.1:57416984-57424484 GCF_040412425.1 Macrobrachium rosenbergii
CTCGAACTGCACAGAACATTTAGCTACGAATCGTATTGTTTCCTGTGCAGGAGATCACACACATATACAACACACGCTCCAAGGGCTCAGCTGATTGCCTCTGCATCGAGTACTAGCTACCGAGTGATAGCTCAGGCGATCTCTTGGGCACTGTCAGCTGCCTGCACGTCTCCTGCAGGCTATTACTCACCCAGACACAGAGCTGAAGGTATCCTGCGAGCGAAGGGGCGTCTAGAGAATGGTTGCGCAGTGCATGCCACGTGCAGTTCAAGTAAGGACGTGCCGAGGTGAGGACGCAGGTTTGGGGTGCACGTCGTCACTCCACACGGTCTCGACTGCCGACCTGAAGGAGTTCGATAGCGGTGTTGGTGGCGGTCCCTACCGGCTAACCGAGCAACTACGTATTGATTGTGACTCTCCCACACCGCTCGGACGAAAGGCAAGCTGGCTCGCTGGTTCTCTAACTTTCT
This sequence comes from Macrobrachium rosenbergii, assembly GCF_040412425.1. NCBI lineage: Eukaryota > Metazoa > Arthropoda > Malacostraca > Decapoda > Palaemonidae > Macrobrachium > Macrobrachium rosenbergii. Next base: position 57,417,455 of record NC_089795.1, read on the forward strand.
TTCTCTCTCTCCCTCCTCTCTTTCACTCGCGCTCTCACACACAAGCAACGAACTCTGCTGCTTTCTCTATGACCTGGCCTGCCCTCTCTACACTGTACACACACCTGACCATACACACCCATCACCGAGTCACGCCCAAGACGTGGGGCACATATCCCTTGCGGGCTCCCAGTCCACACATTAGAAATCATTCAGATACCCAAGAAATCATTAAGAAACCTATTCTTCTTTCCAGGTCTATAATCATGTCGATGGTTGTTGCCAGTTGTTATACTACCGCCTTACTTCAGTACTTCATTTGTTGTTACAGAACTTTTGGATGTCATCATCAGGCCTGTGGTCAGCTAGAAATAATGACGGCATTACAAAACAAAAACAAAAATTAGGTAAGAAATCATATTTAAGAGTTACAATCTAATTATAGCTGAATATGCCACATATTCTAATTAGATGTCAGATAAATGTTGAACAGAAAAGATAAAAGAAAGAAATCCAGAAGGCTGGGCGTGTCCAAGTAGCTGCCTGTGGATGGGGTTGATTCAGAGAGAGAGAGAGAGAGAGAGAGAGAGAGAGAGAGAGAGAGAGAGAGAGAGAGAGAGAGTCTACAGGTGGATTTATAATTATTTTACTTGCGTCTTCTTACGTCTTGCTTTTCTGACTACCTAGCTCTGGGCTTTGTTTATTTATGACTGTACTGGCAACTTTTTTAAATATAAAAGCGTACAATATTTATCAAGTACAGTAAACACCCTCCGAACGGCAATGAAAAAATAAAAATGAACCTCATAATAAATTAGCAGAAATGAAACAGGTACACTAAAGACTAAAGACTAAAGACTAAACAAACTACACACAAACATTTATATATATATATATATATATATATATATATATATATATATATATACTGTATATATATACACATATATTTAATTATACATTCATATATACTGTATACACACACACACACACACACACACACACACACACACATATATATATATATATATATATATATATATATATATATATATATATATATTTACCTTATCACTTTTCCTCTTAAGAGTTTTTCTGGTATGAGGTTCCTTTCCATATGCCCTTGTCGACCCTGGCCACAACTCCCAGAGGAGGTTAATCACCAGACACCTAATACACTGCTTAGGTAAACAAGGACACAGTATGTATTTTGCATGAAATGGGCCCAAGACAGCCGACCCTCCTTCGTTGGATCAAACCCCGGTTTCTAGCAGATGACGAGGACAACAACATTAATTTGTAACTAACTATATATATATATATATATATATATATATATATATATATATATGTGTGTGTGTGTGTGTGTATGTGTGTGTGTGTGTGTGTGTTCTTATAACTTTCGCTTTACTACAATCACTTGCATCTTCTGTGAGTTTTTAATTTTTACATAAATGTATACATACATAACACACACTCATACTATATATATATATATATATATATATATATATATATATATATATATATATGTGTATATATATACATATATATGTATGTATGTATGTATGTATTTCTACTTCTTCGTGAATCGTTACCTTCAATATTTAGTTGACTAGCATCTGTAATTCCACGATACGTTGTCACAATGCTACTTTTTCTTGCGACTTCTCTTGCATTTCGCGATATCAATTGCCGTCTATTTTTTTCCTGCTTTTTATTCTATTCCTGAACTTTTTTCCATAAAAATCCGCTTCCCCTTTAATAAATTTCACTTATGACTCGTTTATCTCCACTAATCAATTTCAACCCTCCATTCTTTTTACATAGCATTTTTGTTTTTTTACTTGCGTCCCTCTTCCCTAGTCCCTTACTTTTCATTCCTCGTTCAACGTTTTCATCCACTTTCGTTCTCACTTTGGGCATAATCGTCAACATTCACTCTTCCCACGCATCGGTTCATTCATCCTCTCCGAGAATTTACTTCGCCATTTTTTCTTCACCCTTTCTCTCACTGTTCTTTTCCCGGCACTTGCTTTCCGTCGCGCTTCCTATTTCAGGCTATTTTTGCTCGTTGTTCCCTCATTACAACTCTTACTTCTCGCCGACAAAGGCACTTCCTTCAATATTCGTCCATCACGAGGCCATTTTAGAAGTTTCTTCTTCATATTTTCGACTGAATGTCCTTTTTCATTTCCCCGTGTAGTTACGTATTGAATGTATATGTGTTATGTGTGTGAGTCTGTACAAGTTTAAATGCATTGTGAATGCCAACATGACCATTTGAATACAACAAAAAAGTATATGTTAGTTTAAAAAGACCACTGAGCTAATTAACAGCTCTCCTAGGGCTGGCCCGAAGGATTAGATTTATTTCACGTGGTTAAGAACCAACTGGTTACCTAGTAACGAGACCTACAGCTTATTGTGGAATCTGAACCACATTATGACGAGAAATGAATTTCTATCGCCAGAAACAAATTCCTCTAATTCTTCATTGGCCGCTCGGAGAGTCGAACGCTGGGCCAACAGCGTGCTAGCCGAGAGCTCTACCCACCCCTCCAATGAAGAACTTTGACTACAACAAAAAAAAGAGGACTTTTTTATCCATAACCTCTCGGATTTGAAGTCATTCACTAGAGAGTGTATCCAAATATGTTTTGTAACTAATAAAGTTTAGGGGTCATCGTGATATTATTTATAAAACACAGTATGGGTGAGTGTGACCTATAAACTCTCAATGTACGTCAATCATATTTTCAAATAAGCAGTCATGTATATGGTATATACATGACCCATAAACTCTCAATGTACGCCAATCATATTTTCAAATATGTATATGGTATATAATTACGCAGTGGAACTGCCCTTCATCTACAGATAGGTGTGACTCTTATAGTAGCTACAATGAATCCGCCCATAAACCTTCAATCCATAGAACACTTACTGCTTTTAATTTGTACGACACCATCTATTCAGTGTTTCCCCGGATCGTGGCACCCTTTTGTGTTTTTGTATCAAGCTTTCCAGTTTTTTTTTCAAAACATAGCTTGCCCTTTACTAATCCAACAGCCATGACCAAAATCATCTTGAATGACATATGATTTCTGCTTAAGCAGATAAGCTCTAAATTAATTCACCTAGCATAATTTTCACAGCCAAAGCTTCGGAAAAAGCAGCAACATTTCTAAGCTATGAAATGCAAGAACAAGGCAAATACAAAATGAATTATAGAAATTTTAGGATGAGACACGGAACATATATCTTTGAAAAATATTAAGATTGGAAATATTCGAGAAATATAGCCGATGACTTCTTACAGTCGTGAGCAGAAACAGGAAGAGTACCGCCGACCGCAGACAGGAATAAGCATCTTACTGAGAAAACTGCACTTCAGGTTACTTAAGATGGAATGGAGGCAGCGGAGCAACTTCGAAAGCTCCTCAGCTTCTTTTGCCCTTAAAATACCCAGGTGCTTTTTTTTTTTTTTTTTTTTTTGTAACACGGTTAGGTCTAGCGACGAGTTTCTAATTTAAATCTTCACGAAGCGATAAAAACTCCTTTGCTGCTTTGTTTGATATTTTACGTATGGTATCTTGGGTTTATAGCCTATTATACTTAAATATACTTTCATACTATGTTTTGTATTTTATCCTGCGTATAGCCACATTAATTTCTTGGTTTCTCTTTCATTGAGTTCAATGTGATAGTGTCATTAAACATTTGTGGATATTGTAACTGTAGTGTTCATCCTTTTCTCACTTCATGTGCCAATATATATATATATATATATATATATATATATATATATATATATGTATATGTGTGTGTGTATTATATATATATATATATATATATATATATATATATATATTTACATATATAAATATATATATACATATATACATAAATGTTCGTGTGTGTGTGTGGCTGGGTGGTTAGGTGGATGTTAGTGTGTTTGAATCTGACACTAGCAATTGAAAGAGGGCACACATTCATGACTCACAAGCCCAAGCCCACTTCATAGAAAGCTCTCGTGCACTCCAGTATTGGTGGCGTTCTTAATCCATTTTTTTCTGACACAAATCAAATGAAAAAGTGATTTATAGCATCGTCATCTACTCTTGCGTGCGAGAGAGCTTTCTAGAGAGAGAAAAAAAATCTTCTTCCGAGGACTGATGTTAATGCTGCGTACTTATGCATCTTGGATGTGATTCCAGAACACTTGGGCCCTGAAACTTATTCCTACATTTAATTGTCAGTCACACATTCGTATATATCAAGTGAGAATGGAATTAAAGTGATCTGTGTGTGTGTGTGTGTGTGTCTGTGTGTGTGTATTGTAATGATTTCTGCCACACTGGTATTGAATGGTGCTTCCTGATCATGCCATCCCATGGAGGAATGAAGGTTTATGGCAGAGAGGTAATGAGTCTCAAAGAAATGCCTCTATAAGCCGCATAAGCCTCGTATCGAGAGGCCAGTGGCAACAACGACTGTTAGCCCCGTTGGATGCCAGAAAAAGGGATTACACTAATGGCATTTTCGCCGCTTAGCGTCGTTTAAAGTGACCAGATGGCTAGGGAATCGGGCTCATATCCATACCGTAACTGATACTAAAAAAAAAAAATTATAATCTGAGAAAACATGTGTATGGATGTGGCACAGGAGGAAAAATATGTATGTCACTTTAATTGTTTAAGAAGAGGAATTTAGATATTTAAGCTACAAATGGAAACAAAGATGAAAGGGCAGGGTGTTCAGGAATGGGAAGGACAAACAATGACTGTCTCTGTGTCTGGTTCAACTGGAAAGTGTAGGACTGTGGGATGGTAGTATTTGTAGTGTCGAGAAGACCCCAGAGACTGGTGGATAAGTACATACTTGTTACATCAAGGATTGTTCATTAAAGATTGTGTGTTACAAGAGAGAAGTTATAGCAGTAAGTGTATATGAAAAGGTAATCGTGCTAAGTACCAGGGAAAGAGATGATATATTTTTGCTGAATTTGTGGTTCAAGGAATAGATGAAATTGAACAAAGTCTTATGGGAATATATTTAGAAATGAGCCTCTTGCAAACATGGGGTTTCCAGAGAAGTTTTTCATATGTATCCTTCTTAAGGAAAACAATTCCCATGAGAAGTTTGAAAAACTATTTTTTTAAGTACAGAATACTAGGAGGGTAATTGGAGTTATAACTGATCATTGTTTTGTTGAAATAAAGTCAAGGTAAATATAAGTTTTATTTGGAGAGGAATGAGTGAAAATGTAGCTGTATTTGTAATCAAAACAAGCGAGTTTGATAAGAAGTGAAACAGTACGTAAGGCGAAAATAGATGAAACGTGGGCTTGTGTTAAGCACACAGATGCAAAGCAGAGGAATGCATAAAATCTCATGATGGTTCGTAGGTTTAGTAGGCAATGTTTGTGGGGGGAAGGAGCGGAAAAGAGGAGACTATTCAGAGTGCTATTGTATGACAAGAGAGATTTTTTACATGTATACAGGAGGATGAATAAGGTACACAAGAAGATCAATGAGAGAGAAAAGTAATGCCGGCAATCAATATACGGGGGAGGAGATAAGCGAGAAGTAAATGTAGAAAGGCAAGTTAATAAATAGATCGCTTAATTAGAATGAATGAAGTCCTTGGTCGATGAAGTGTGTATTTTGAAGAAGTTCTAATTTTTGAAGATAGAATAGAGGCAGAACTGAAATATACAAGATCGAAGACGGTTAGTGTAAGTTTCATAACGTTTATGGAAATGGAAGTGAGAGACTAAAGAATAGGAAGATACCATGAGCTAATGGAATTGGGATTGGGATGCTATGGTACAGTGGTTTTAGAGTTACTAAGCGGCTACCTTGGTGTTGTAAGGTATATCTGGAGGAGGGAAAGGTACCAGAGGAATGAGTGAGAGAGATAATAGTTATGATGTAAAAAAAATCAAAGATAATAAACAAAACTGCGACAATTATAGAGGCATAAAATGACTTTATCCGCCAGGTAATGTGTATGGTATGGTATGGTATGGTATGGTATGAGAAAGAAAGATGATCGAAGGATTGATAGAAGATAAAAATGTGGGTTGAGACAAAAAAGATGGTATGGAAGAAATTTTCGTTGTGGAAGTTATGTGAAGAATTTGAATTTTGAGGGAGGAAGCTGCACGTGCAACTGATAAACTTAGAAAAAGCTTAAGAGAGAACGAACCGAGTATATTTGAAGGATGTTGAAGTTATAGGATACAGAAGATAAGTTACTGAGAGTTACTAAAGGTTTTTATGATAGAAGTGAAGCGTGTGTTACAAAATACAGAACGAAGATTTACTTATCTGGTGTAAAAGTGGGTCTGAGACAAAGACATGCAATGTATCTGTGACGTTTGATATATTTATAAACTGAGCGATACAAGAAGTATAAGAATGGAGATAGACGTATGTTTAAAATGAGTATGGAATGGATAAGGGATTGTTAAGAGAAACTGCAAAAACAGTGAAAATGTTCAAAAATATTTTCACGAGGAGAAAGTTAGGATTACATGTGAGCAACAGTCTGGCAAAAAGTGCAAAGGAAATTCAGTAAAATGGTGTTGAATGCTGAGAAAAGGCATAGATGTTAGACTTTGCAAAGGCACTTTGAAGTAAATATAAAAGAAGACGAGAAGATGAGAAATGTGCTACAGAAAATGTCAAAAAATATTGCATATTATGAGCAAAAGAATGAGGTTTGACTTGGAGTGATTATCGAAGCCAACGTGCAAACGTATGAGGGGACTTATCTTCATGCTAACTCTCCTTCTTATAAATGAAGTGTCGATCTTAAACTGTAATCAAAAGACTGTCGGTTGAGATAAATTGTTTGCATAGTAGATAAGACACGACAAAAATTATTGAAAGATTGAGAATTATGGATACATCTGAAATGGATGGGAAAATTGGTTAGCTTAGTTGAGAGCATAGATCAGACAATTTTGAAGTGGTTTGCCCATGTAGATACAATGGAGAACTAGAGGTTGGTAAAATATCGTGTAAAACTAAATTGTGAAAAG
>NC_089795.1:57426984-57506984 GCF_040412425.1 Macrobrachium rosenbergii
GGTTCCTAGGCTTGGAAATTCCCATAAAAATATTAATCCAAAGTTGCATTTACGTTTATATCTTGTCATAACTTTCTGCGACTTTCATATTTTATCTTTAATGAAATGGATTTTTTAAACTATTTTCTTTTTAAACTTTTATAACATACGTTCCATTGAGTTCTGGGTAAACATTTAAGTGATACCTCCCATCTATGAAGGAGACTGTCAGATCTTCATCATTCATTTACTGTCGGATTTCACTTGTTACACCGGAGAGCTTATCCTAATATGCTGGGAAATCGAGAAGTTAAGAGATCATTGTGACTACTGCACTATATAGATCTAGCGAATGTGGGAGGTGGATTTCCCCTTTCCAAGATATATATACATACATACACACATACACACACCACACACACACACACACACACACACACACACACACACACACACACATATATATATATATATATATATATATATATATATATATATATTATATATATATATATATATATATATATATATATATATATATATATATATATATATATTGATACACAGATTTATATGTGCCTGACTGTATAGTAGAGAGAGAGAGAGAGAGAGAGAGAGAGAGAGAGAGAGAGAGAGAGAGAGAGAGAGAGAGGGGGGGCAAGTAATGAAACAGATGGGTAAAATTTTCGGAGAAAAAGTTGCTCCACAGCGAAGTGGTGAATGCAGGGAGAAAGGTTAATGACCAAATGGGTACTGCAAAACAATATGTGAATGGAGAGATGTTATCTGAAGTGGATGCATTCATAGGTATAGATCTGTTGAATGTGGAAGATAAAAGAGAGATAGAGCTGAATGATATAAGAGCTGCAAGAATTTGTGCAAGTTTGAGAACGCTCTTGCAGGGACTTGTGGACGCAAGAAAAGCAATAAGTTGCTTGAAAAGTAGAAAGAAACCAGGCGTTGGGATTACAAGCCAGGGAAGATATAAGGCAGAACGAGTTTGAATAAGAACATGTTTGAAGCAAGTCTTTGTAAAGTAACGATTTTGTGAGATGTTTGGATTAAGTGGAAAAAGAAGTATGTTGCACACATGAACCTAGAAAATTTTATGATTGAATCGTTAGAGAGGCAATCCGGAGGGTGCTCAGAAGGCATGGTATAGAATATGTTCTGGTAAGAGCGAAACTGTTTGCACGATGAAAACAATGTTTTTATGGTGGGCGCGGGAGTGATTGGTTTGGATGGAATAATGAAAGATTCAAGTAAATGAAAAGTTATGGGATAAGAATTTGATTCGTGAAAGGCATATCGAGTGCCTGATCTTTGCAAATGAATTAGTACTGCTGGTAGGAGGTTGGGAACAAATCCTAGCAAATATAAGGCAAATATATATACTTGGAAACCAAGAAGGTAGAACGATGAATGGTAATACCGAGGATGAAAGAAAGGAAGAGCTGGTTCGTATAGGTATTTTGGGGATAAATATAATGGATGCTGACAGACTGAGAAAGAAGGTAAATCATACAGTAGGTGAGACAAGGAAAATAGCAGCGTGTTAGCAAAATACTGGGAAAAGACTTGAGATGTATATGTAAGCCAAGGCTAGAATGAATTGAAGGGATTGGTGTTCTTCTCTCCTTTATGGATGTGAAGGTGTGGATGTTAAATGAAAATGAAAGATGAAATGGTGAAGCTTGAGGGTTGAAGGTTTAGAAGTGTGGAGACATAGAAGTTGCTAAAAGGTTTCCCCAATGAATCACAGGATCAGCCTTTGGGGATGTTAGGAGGGAGGAGGAGAGAAAGACGTTTTTAGGGTTGGTAAGATTAACGAAGTGCGAAACTGCGTGAAAGACAGCTTCGACTACCGAACTGTGTAGGTTTAGACGTGCCTCTGATATACAGGTGTAAGAAGCAATTCTTATAGAATTTTTCGACACAAGCGGTTCATCCACGACTCAGCAGCTGAAGTACGAATGTATCAGTGATCGGTCTGTTATTTTTTTTTTCTGGCGAACACCCTCCCTCATCCTTAAGGAAAAAGGTTTTCTAAGGGATATACATATATGTATATATATGCATTTGTGTATCCATATACATATATAATCCCAAAAAGACATACACATAAAATGAATAAAATAACAGGCTTAACATACCAGGACTTTTATATTATGTATATTGGTTCATAATAATAAGCGGGTACTTATTTTTTCTATTGGTTCTGGGTCTCATTTTCACCCGTTATAGGCGTGACACTGTTAAGATATAGTAACGTTCAGTAACTCTTGGCATTTTACATGGCAGAGGCGTTAACCCAATAATCACCTCTCCTATTTTACCTGGAAATCATAATGCTTCGTAAAGCTACGTACTGTTTTCATGTTTAATAGCAATTATTAGATCTGCTAAGACAGCAAAGCTGCAACGACACCAAGAGTAGCGACACTCAGTGAAGCCTTTCAATCCATTTCTTTTCCGACTTTGACGATTATAGTTGACTGCACCCATAGGGCCTCTTTGCAAACAGTGCGTCGTCAGGATGGGTGTTGTTTCACCAAGGATGGGCCCTTGGTCACTCTCGACGGGGTGCTAAAATCTAATACATCCTTTCTACTGCGTGTCTGTCATCATTACATTTTGTGACTCTTCTACATTTCGAAAGTTAACATGACTCAACTTCATGAGAAAATCTCTTCTCTCTCTCTCTCTCTCTCTCTCTCTCTCTCTCTCTCTTTTAGCCCAGATAAATCGCATGGGGGTCTGAAACCTACTGAATACTGATCATTCTATGTTTTTTTTTTCTTTTTGCTCATTTATTTCACTGTTAGTTAATTTATTTATTGGTTCACTTGTCAATTTATCCTAAGTCACGTCTCTGAAACACGCGCCCATCCCCTGCCCAGCGTCCAGGATCTCATCTTCATCGACCTCCAGCTGTGAAAACAAGCCTAATATTACCTCAGCCTCCCACGCAGATCAGTCAGCCCTTGAGACAGCCAATTTGGAGCATCTCTCTTCTATAATATACACAGCTGGGTTATAGTAATCTGACTCTAATACCGTACGTTCCTCGCCGAATTTCCTTTGGTCAGGTTTCAGTGATTACGTAAAATTTTAGTTGAAGTAAATTTCATTTGATGGATTTCGGATAGAAACTAATTCCCTTCGCTATAATTTAAAAACAAAAGAAAGCAACTTTTTTTCGTGACAATAATGTTGATTTTATTTTCTGCATAAATTAAATGTCTTCGGTAAACTTTGCCATTACTCTCTTAAGTAATTTAATTCATGATGGCATGTAGAATATTTAACAGATACCAAAAGAATCATATAAAATAATTTTTATTTATTTATCGGAATAGGTCAGTTTTTGTGTTTTTAACACGATAGTAATTGAAATGAATTGAACTGAATACAGAATTTAGACCAAAGGCCAAGCACTGGGACCTATGAGGCCATTCAGCTCTGAAAGGGAAATTGACAGTAAAAGGTTTGAAAGGTGTAACGGGAGGAAAACCTCGCAGTTGCACTATGAATCAATTGTTAGCAGAGGGTGTAAAGTAAGATGGAAGAAAGAGAATATGAAAGGAGGTACAGTAAAAGGAACGAAAGGGGGTTGCAGCTACTGTAGGGCCGAAAGTACGCTGCAAAGAACCTAAGTAATGCCTATAGTGCACCGCATGAGGTACGATGTACCAACCCCCTACAGGGCAAATAGTAATGATGGTCGTGAACTGAAAAATAATGATGATCTTATAGCATGTGCAACGATCAGTAAATATAATACTGAAGTCAAAATTTGTTATGTATCAGTTTCTTTATTCGGATCATTAATAAATCAAAGCTACTAGTAGCTTATTCTCTGATGCTGTACTAAAGAAACTACTCAATTTTAAATCATAACGCTGACTAAATATCAGCCGAATTTTTTAAAATCAAGTTTCTAATATATTAACGGCATGATGAACACATTATCAAAAACAGCCTACTACAAATTTTTCTGAATATCGTGCTAATGGGGAAATAGTTGTACTCCAACTTTTTCAAACTCATACATTTTCATTAAAACATGTATATCAATTTTGTTAATAAATAAGTGCAAAACGTTTTATAAAAACGCAACCGGACTTCCATTGAAATGTATTGTAATTCTATGCTGGATTACGCCAGGCTTTATTTGTGAGAAGAGGGAACGCATACTGTAAATATTTACAGATTATATTACATGCGTAATATTTTCTGAATAACTCCCGGGGGGAAAAGGTTTCGTAAAATAACGGCTTAAGAGAAACCTCATCCACTTGCGTAAACACCACGTGTAACATTCCATTATCCTTTTGAATACGAGACTTTAATCTTATTACCGCACCTATCTGTACTGTAATTATAGCGTTTTTAGTGATATCTTCATAATTAAATGAATTTCAATATACTTACATTTTTTTGTGTTCACAAAGATCTTTTTTTTTTACTTTACCGACAGTGTTTATGTTTTCGAATTAAAACCCCCTCAAACATTTTTTCTAATTCATCTATCTAATTCAGTATAAATTCCTATTTAATACCACAAAGTTCCCCACATTTTCATGTTACAAGCTCGCACCGTTTTCTGATTTTCCTTCGTATCCTCAGACAACTAAGGATTTAATAATATATATATATAATATATATATATATATATATATATATATATATATATATATATATATATATATATATAGACGTACACATATATATATATGTGTGTGTATCTTAGTTCTTATATATTCATATGTTGAATGATTGAGTGAGTAACTGAATGCTTTCATGAATCGTAAAAGGAAAGATACAGAACGATAAAAAAAATAACTTTATAAATTTCATATACGGAAAAGCAGTAAAGCGTGAAGATCACCACTGTAGGAAGAAATATCCAATTCATCATGCAAGACCGAAATGGTAAAAGGATACTCTAAAACTTCTGTCACTGATTTGTGAGTCAGTTAAAGATTTTTTTTACACTGTTACAGTAATTTGTAAGTTGAAATCTATGGCGCAACAGATATCCACTATCACTTCATTGGTCGAAACAAATAAAATTCAGTTCCGTTAAAAATATAGAATTTTTAAAGAGGAATTTTTCCTCTTTATCAAATTACTTTGGGATGATTCCTTCCTCTTTATCAAATTACTTTGGGATGCGGTTCTTTGTATAAGCAAAGTTCCAAATATACCGTGTCTTCTGAATATTTGAAGGAAATAATTTTGAGAACGAATTATAGACTGTTCGTACACTGGTCCAGTTCTATATTATTTGGAAAAGGAACAGACAATTAGGTTTAAAAACTTCTTATTTACTGAAAATATTTGACCATTCCAAACTTACCCTTTAAGCAAGAAAATATGAATCATCTCTAAATGATATTTTTGCTAGCGCCAATTTCTACGAAAAATTCATAAATTAAATAAAACAAAATGACTGAACTAGGTAATAAACTCTACGCTGAATGATATCCGTGTTTCACTTACTCGCTTTAGAATTGCGTTCCTTCTCAACCAGGTGGCACTAAATCACGCATGGCACCTGTCATTCACGCTGTCAATAATCAAAAATGCTGATAGTTCCGATATTCGAGAGTGAAGTTATTAAAGCCCAGTTGACCTATATTTTGACCCTTTCATTTCTTTAACATAACTTTAATGAAATATTCTCTCTCTCTCTCTCTCTCTCTCTCTCTCTCTCTCTCTCTCTCTCTCTCTCTCTCTCTCTCTCTCTCTCTCTCACTGCTTTTCTTATTATAAATGTTTGCAAAGTAGGCTGATGTACCATACTAAACGAAAGAAAAGTAGGAAGAGAGCTAAACAATATTAAAATGAGTTAAAGACAGATTCGTCAAAAAGCTGACTATCATATGATAAAGAAAGGAGGGCCCTCAATGAATTAATCTCGAAACCGTCCATCATGTTTACTGTGCTTTGCAGTGTATCATCTTCCTAATCACAGCGAATACCTTCCGATTGCAAAACCCAAATATCAAATCTCTGATTACGCAATAGACGTAGACAGCACCGCGCAGTTTAAAAAAAAATTCTTCAACTTTGGTCAGTTCCCACTACGTCTATTGCGTAATTAGAGACTGGCATTTTGGGTTTTACAATTGGAAGGTGTTCGCTGTGATTAGGAAGATTATACGCTGCAAAAACACAGTAAACATGTGATGGACGGTTTCGAGATTAATTCACTGAGGCCTCTCCTTTATTCATCACATGACGGTAAACTGTTCGACGGTGCTGTGATCACTCTCACGTTTAATATTGTTTAGCTCTTCCTCTCTTTCAGTGTCCTGCAGCAGCCTACGTTGCTGTCATTTATAATACGAAAAACAGCCTGAGAGAGAGAGAGAGAGAGAGAGAGAGAGAGAGAGAGAGAGTGGGTGTGGGGGAATGTTCCATTATAATTACACAAAAAATTTGAAAATATATATAGAACATATATATATATATATATATATATATATATATATATATATATATATATATATATACATATGTATATATATACATAATATAAATGTTCTGAGATATAATGGATTAAACTATTATTTATGAATATATATATATATATATATATATATATATATATATATATATATATATATATATATATATATATATATATATATATATATATGAATTTTGGTCACATACATAATGAAATGTTTTATGTTCATAAATATTAATCCACATATATGGTTTAATCCATTATATCTCGGGAATAACTCATACCCAAAAAGGGAATTGATATTTTCTCCGCGCCAGTGGGATTCGAACCGCTTCCTGGTTTAGAAACAACGAGGTGCAGTAACTCTTGACCACTGAGCCATCAAGAGAGGTATAAGCTGATATCGAATCTGCTGCACATATGCCTGTCGAGTTCAGGTTGCATACTTAGAATCAATTTCAAACCACTGCATCCATGACAGCCATTTGGTATGTTTGTAAAATGTGGATAATGCTGAATTTTGGTCACAGTCGCCGTGGCATGGTTCACTGATCAAAAAGTCACTGTACACCGTTGTTTCTTAACCTGACAAAGGCTCGACTCCTACTGGTGACGCAGCACTCATCAATTATAATTTCCAGGGGTTTAATTTATCCTTGAGGCATAGGGAACTAGATATTAAACTATATTTGTGGCTTAAAATTTGATACATGCATATACACACAGATAATATATATATATATATATATATATATATATATATATATATATATATATATATATATATGTATGTGTGTGTGTGTGAATGTAACTAAACTTGTATGTATATAAATATATTGCTCTATAGAAATACGAACCACTTGACCATTCTAGACAAAATTTTGCACGTGGCCCTCATTTGACCCAAGTAAAGTTTACGCATAGGTTTCAAACCCGCATCCCCGTCCTTAGGGGTACCTTATTTACTGCAGGTCAAGGCAAAGACCCAGCCATGAGATAACATTTTGGACTGGTGTGAAAAGTAGAGTGTCGGGAATGTAGGTTCGTATACTTACGTATCGACCGTGCAAACTAGCGAGATGGGGCTCTGCAGCTGCGGCGGGCCAACATGTGACTAGCTCAGTGTCGGGCCGAGGAGAGCAACTTAGTAAAATTTTTCTGCACCTCCTTTGAATTCTTTTGATGTGTAAAGGGTGTGTGCTATCACTGAAAATGCTTTTCTTTCCTGTGATTAATATTTCTGTCTTGCTATAAATAAACATATTTATCAAAACCACACTGCGTGTCACTTCCTTTCTAAGGTAAATGATCGACTGACTTTCAGAGTTTTCCCTGGCAGCACCGGGTTGATCAGCAGCTAGTGTGTGTGTGTGTATATATATATGCATATATGTAAATGATATATACATATATATGTACACATATTATATAATATATATATAGATATATTTATAATATATATATACATATATATACATACCTCTACAGTATATGTATATACATATATATATGTATAATGTATATATATATGTGCGTGTGTGTGTGCGTGTGTGTGTGTGTGTGTGTGTGAAACTATATTCTTCTGAATTGCGAAAATAAAATTTGAAAATATATTCCACTTTGAAGGGAAGCTGAGTAATAAATGAAATATCTGGTCTTATTCCGCTCTAACACTGTCTTCCCCCTTACCGCCCTCTTGCGAGGTTTCTTTGAATAAACAGTTGAATAAACATCGATATACTGTGTGTTTACATTTGACAAGAAGAGTCGCAAAAAAACAAGTGAATATGGGAAACGGTGCTTGCAACTATTAGAGAATAACATGCAATGCATCAGTGTCTATTTTCTAATTCGTCAAATTGAAAGGGCAAAAGTCTAATGAGGTTAGATCGGTAAATGTGTAAATAAGTGTCAATATATCACACATTTTCTACTAATATTTCATTACATGCAGAAAGATTTATTTATTTTTCCCACTACATGGTTCTTATTCTCTTATACTTTTTTAAGTGATGTGTAAAATACTCAGGGATATTATTAGGCCTTTAAAACCACCCACATTTCTGATAGGAATCGCCATTACAGACGCATTACTGACGAGGTTCAAATTTTATATTTTCACTTGGGAAGAACTGATGTGTTCCGGAGCTATTGCTCAACGATTTAATGGCCACCACATAAAATTGTACTAGTCTTATAATTCTAAATTTAATAACTCACTCCTGCTACCACCTAAAGCCCTTTCTCGGAGATCAGTACTCTGACTGAAATCCGATGCAATAAATGGAAGTGTTAAGACACTTAAGAACCTAAAATATAACAGAAAATAATATATCATGCTGACTCATGAGTTACTGGATATTTTTATACCTATTTAACCTCCGTCTCTTGTATAATCTCTACTAACGCAAGACAGAAAAGAGAATAATTATGGCTACTTTGTTTCATTACACAGAGACTTCCTTGATCACTATAGAAATAAAAGCCACTATATCTCTGTTATCTTACAACTTCTCTATATGCCAATCTCGTTGGTTCACAAATAGCCTCACAACTCATTAAGGTGTGTTGAATGAGCAACATTTTTACACCTTTGGAAGAATGGAATCAAGGGAGGAAACACCCTTGGCCTAATTCATATTCAACCTCTGATTACATTAATTATTCGACTAAGATTTTTCATTTTCTAACATTACATTTAAGACGGGAATATTGTCCTACGTGGATATTCCTCAGAGGGGCCTCCCCTTCCCTAAAGTAGGACAAAGGACAGTGTTTAGATTGCTCGTAACTTACATCTATCCACTCTTTGAAATATCTGTAAACTGTCGACATCTCTTACTGATCCTAATGATATTCAAGATTTCTAGAGATAATTCTTGTGTTGGTAAACACGCAATGATATCAGCTAACGTGCATACTGTGGGAATGTTTGTATTTAATTTCCAAAATAAATATCGAAATAATCAGGAGACCAGTATTATATGGGTCTTTCATCAAGTGACTACGAACTCCAAATAAAAGTCCAAGAGTTGATTACAATATCTTGTCAAACCTTCATCCTACTTCAAAGCCGGATGATTATGCTTTTCAAATAATGCTCTGAAGCTATGAAACTATGGTATGTTTTCTCGCCATAGTTGAACTAAATTTTGCATGCAGTTCCTTTCTTTCATAAAATTTCAAGCGAGTTAATTGTAGGGTTAGAATGGAACATCTTGAAATATCGGTAAGTTTACTTTCTCTGGACATGAAGATAAGCCGTTTCCAGTTGCAAAGCTTTGGATAAAGAATAGAATATGATTACCTAATGCCGCGGATACCCCAAAGTTACCCTTGGATGAAGTGTATAATATGAAAGCCTACCCTGCTGAATTGTAGCTCCGCTTCCTAACGGTAGAATATTTGAAGAAAAGCAAAGTAACTTCTTGTGTATACGTTAAAAGGAGAGAAGATTATTCCAAAAATGTCCCCACAGGTGCTACAACGGCCCAACTGTTAGCCGGGTTGGACATGCCTCGCCGTTGGAAGAGGTGGGTCTATCTAACGAAGCCGTGAATATCCTGTGTGAGCTACCAGTCTGAGGGCTGTAAGGAATGGAAAAGGAACCCTGACTCAGTCATGCTAAAGAAATCAAGAGCTATGAATTGCGGTTTTTTTAGTTTTCTGCAAAATAAAACTGTTGGGATGGCTATTTTTCTGTCCGTCCGCACTTTTTCTGTCCGTAATTTTCTGTCCGCCCTTAGATCTTAAAAAGTACTGAGGCTAGTGGGCTGCAAAAAGGTATGTTGATTATCCACCCTGCAATCATCAAACATACAAAATTGCAGCAACGCTATAGGACAGGCCACCACCGGGCAGTGGCATTTTCTACTTGTTTTTGTAGGGGTAGTTGGGACAGGTGAGGGATAGGAACTTACCTACCTCGATAAAAGGAGGTTTCATTCAGTTGTTCAAATGCCCAGTTCAAGCAGAAGGATTAGGGTAACGACTCCTAAAGAAAGTAATTCCGGTGCCATTTTGTTTCAGTTCAACAATGTTGAACGTCTTTTGATTAACTTTCCCTTTTATGGATGACTTAAGACCCAAATATGGATTTTTTTTAAAGTAGAATCATGCATTTTATAAAATACTGCTTGGTATTTATATTTTATTTTACATTCGTTGAATGACAGGAAACTCTCCTTCGTTTTCGAGACAATTCGAGAATAAGTACCATCTATTTACCACCATCTTTTCTTCTCTCAAACTTTTTGGACACTTCCATTCTAGTTACATAAAGAACTATGCTAAAAAGGCTATTGGTATCCATGCTAGATTCAACTTTAGCCTTTTAACAAGTTTTTTTTTATGCTTCTTTAATCGTTTTACAGGAAACAATACATAGAGAGCAGGTGGTTTTTAAAATGGAAATTATTGTTTATGTAGATGGACACTACAGTGTATGAGATCAAAATCTGTAGGTCCCAAAATTAAAAACAAGTAACACGAAATGGATGATTTCAGTTTCTTAACTAAAATTTGCATTCAAATATTCAAACTGTTAGACATATGAGAAATTCTGTAAGTAATTATTATTATTATTATTATTATTATTATTATTATTATTATTATTATTATTATTATTATTATTATTATTATTATTATTATTATTATTATTATTATATATACCAAAATGCGGCTGGTTAATTAAAGCTGTGAGTAATGATGATATAAAAAAAGGTGAATAACCAAGGGGCAAATATGTAAATGAACAGTAATTTAAAGATTAATGAGCTAGACTCAATGAGGTGCCTAATAACGTCGCCGACTGCTGTTAAAGCTAATACCGTTTTCATCACATAAATATCAAGGTTGCCTCACAGTTTTTTAATTAAACGACCTTACGTAAGAGAAACATGACAGTACAATACTAGCGCAGAACAAACATTCAGTAACTTTATGAGAGGAGAATTATGCATAAAACAACATATTCAGGAAAGAAACAAAACTTGTAGTAGATGTCATGGCTAGAAAGCTCCGGACTACAATCTACTGTTAAGAAATGGGCAACATAATTCATAACATTTTTCAACAAAAGATGCGGTTCCTACATGATTCCAAAATACAAAAGAAAGAAAATACTAGAAACAAATTCTAAGGTCAAACTCATTAGTAGCTCATGCACTCATTCACATTTGGCTGTGATAAAGTTTTTTAACTGAAATAAATGACCACATTAGATACGATATATTCTTATTATGAAATTCAGTAGAATTGGAAAGACTCCAAAACCATTATTTTCGGCTGACAAAAATGGCATGTGAGAGATGAGAAATATGATGTTTATATTCAATCTGAAGCGAGCCCCCCACACTCAAACACACACACGCACACATATATACATACATACATACAAACATACATACTTACACACACATAGATAGTACATATGTATATATATATATATATATATATATATATATATATATATATATATATATATATATATTATATTATATATATATAATATATATATATATATATATATATATATATATATATATATATATATATATATATATATATATATATATATATATATATATATATATATATATATATATATATAAGGTGTCCATGAAGTCTTCTTACAATTTAAAAAAATATATTGCAAAACCAAATGAACAGACAAATATGTGCAAATTATTACAAAATGAGGAGTAGATACTGAAGTTGTTTGCCTCATTTATTACAGCTCTATATGGGTACCATTAGTTGCACGAAGCACATCGAGACGGTACTCGATTTCTTACCATGTTCGTTATAGCATAGCTTCATCAATGGTGGCAATGGCATCAGTGATCTTTTGCTTGAGATCAGTAACCCCATAGAAAGAAGCCCAGGGGAGTGATATTTGGTGAACGAGGTGCCCAGGGAATTGGGCCAACTTCTTAATCACGAATGTAAAATATCTTCTTATACTCCACAATGAAAACGAAGGAGAAACTACAGTGGAAGAAAGGAAATACAAAACTTTGTTTCGTCCCAACAGTTTCACCCTCCATCAGGTCTTTTCTGGAAGATGCCTTTTGGAGGGCGATATTGTTGGGAAAAAATGAAGGACTGTCTTTCCTTTCTTCCTCTGTAGTTTCTCCTTTGTATTCGTTGTGGAGTGCATCAAAATATTCTATCTTCGTGATTAAGAAGAATACAACCAAACATATATACATACACACATATACACATAATACATAACTATTATATATATATATATATATATATATAATAGTATATATATATATATATATATATATATATATATATATATATATATATATATATATATATATATATATATATTCATGTGTGTGAAAAATTAATTATGAAAAATTAACGAATGGGTTTACGCAATCAACGCCTTCGATTCATTGTGACTTTCTTCTACATTATATATCATCATCCTCGACATTGCCTCTGTCGATCCTATTATAAGCTTTTTCTAGGTCAATATATGCCACATAACTTCCCAAATAACTGTTTCATTACGAGGAGTGATCCGCACAAACACTTCCTTGTTTGAACTACCAGTTTTCGCCGTCTAACAGTTTGTTTGTCAACTGTTTTATTTTTTCAATCTAAATCCTACCATACACTTCCCCCTAAGTAATGTTATGCACCTATAATTCTCTCAGTCGCATCTATGACCTTTATTCTTATATGATGAAACAATTACCTCTCACCCATTCCTTCGGAGCATTTTCCTCAACCAAGCATACTTCAACTCCTGGTTAGCAATTTAATTAAAATACCAAAGCATCATAGCCTTGTAATACCATCATTTCCTGGTTGTCTTGCCATTTTTCAACCTCTCGAGTGTTTCTCTGACGTCCTACACTTTGCTCTAATCCCTTCCAATCATGCATCATTCAGCCCTTCTTCTTGTCTACCCTCCACGTTCAACAAATCTTCAAAATACTCACTCAATCGACCGAGGGCTTCATTCACTTGCATCTTTTATTCCGAGATCCAGACGCTCATTAACCTTCCTCTTAGCATTCGCTTTCGCGAAGAGCAACTTTGGATTCTCATAAAGTTCTTGCTCTCCTCCTCCCTTCTACGTTTATTACTTGCATTTTTCTCTCACTTTGTCTAGACTGTCTTTCCCATCCTCCTACATGCCGGCATGTGATCTTTTCTGTCTCACACACACACACACACACACACACACACACACACACACATATATATATATATATATATATATATATATATATATATATATATATATATATAAATATCTACATACATACATATATATATTATATACACATTGTATATAATATATATATATATATATATATATATATATATATATATATATATATATATATATATATATATATACATATATATACGTATGCATGTACATATATCTGAGTGTGTTTAAATCATACTGCTAATCACTTTTTCATGTACTATACTTGCAGTGAAAGTAACTAGTAATTAAGCGTGAGAAAAATTTCAGATTTATAAATACACACATAATTATATGTGTATATGTGTGTGTAGAGAGAGAGAGAGAGAGAGAGAGAGAGAGAGAGAGAGAGAGAGAGAGAGAGAGAGAGAGAGAGAGAGATATTGACATTAAACCCTCTCTCCTAACAGGGGAGGTCACACTGATATGTTAACTGCTGAATCACTGATGAAGTTTGTGTAGTAAAACTACCACAACATTAGCCGCTTTACGCACGTACACAAAAGTCTCATCAGTACTACGTCAAGCCCTTACATACACTGAAACAGCCATCCCTTTCCAGTATTTATTCAGGAAGCCTGGAGTTACAAGCGCATAGAATTACCGTCAACCACAAGCAGATATGTTTCTTCTCCTGATTGGATATCAAAGCCACGCACATGAATTCTATCGGTCCTCTTCAGGCAACCTTTTCCAGAAACCTCTCTCTCGCACCTGCGTAGATTATACTGTAAGTTACTCTTTCACGTGATATGAATGAATGTTAATGTAATTGTCAACTGATAGAATATTATTCAACCAAGAGCTTGATTCGAGTTATGCAGTCCTATATTCAGCATCAAACTTAATGAGAATTCAATACTTATTTTACTTATCCCTCAACGCCTTCTTTTCATTTCGATTTTCGGAGTCGATAATTATGGTGTTTTAACACCAGCTGAAAAAAGCTAGTAAGTTAATCACTCGTTCATTCTATTAGATTTTTCAGAGTATATGAATCTACTTTTTCCCTTTAATTTTTCTGAAGGGCGTTTTGATATTACGCTTGCACTGTGGTGAATGGAAAAATAATTTTTGTAAATGAAATGTTTAAGCTGGGTTGAGGAGAACTTCAATTTAACTCGACTTGGTAACTTATGCAACACGAATAAAAAACTGCAGAAATGCCAAGAAATTCCAGAGATTACCATATCCTTGTATCTATTTAGTCAAACATTTATCGAATCAGGTGTCTTTTCGTGGATGTAATCAGCGATATTTTTTGCAATTCTTTTACTGCCCACAAACTCAGATGAAAAAGGTAAATTTAAAATTATTGCAAAGCACCTCTCTACGCAACTCTGCACACTCGGTAACTGAAATGCAAAAGATGTACTTTGATGATGTCGAAAATATCCTATGTTTATCATTTCTTTTCCTGTGACCTGTGTAGAAAACTTGGTAGAGAAATGGACAAGGGAATGTGGAGTGAGGAGGTTAATATATTCAGAGGGCGAGAGGGGGCATTACTTGGAAGATTTCTCACACTTGTCACTACCAGCACTGATTATTTTTATCCACAGAATATTTCCTGTCGGCAAGTAATGAATAAAAAAACTTAAAAATCATGGAAATCTGAATATATTATATGGATAATATTCCGTAACTGAAATAAGATTAATTTACAGCACATTTTGAACAGATAGGTACTTCACGTGAGTTGGAACAGGAACTACTTGTAAACCAAGATCAGGAGAACATGTCTCGTAATATCTATGGAGCTGGGTCTTTTGTTCTTTTACGAAAAGAAGGAAACATTTAAAATTATACAGATGCTAATGGTAGGCCACTACTTTCTTGTTACCGTCACTGTCATTATGCAGTATATAGAGAAGAATGTAGGTGAGGTTTAATATTAAAATTACAATCTATTCGCTTGATTTACCGATATCAAACGGCCATGAAGAAAGCGCTAAGTCTTTGACTGTAAAAAAAATTCACTACAGTGATAAAATACATCGCCAATATTTGTCATAAACAACGACGGCAAAGTAACAAAAACACAAATCAGATGTCTGCATTTTTATGATCGTTAACAAGTAAATTATTTAAGATTCAGTGTGGTAATAGCATCGTAGGTTTCCATGAGTGTCAATGATAATTTTATAAAACGTTGCAAATGAAAAACTAGGAATTTTGGGTATTACCAAATTCTTATAAAGGTCTTGGCTCCAGTATAGAGAGTCAGAGACGTAGTCAAGGACCGTGATGGCACACTCTCCAAAAAAAAAAAAAAAAACACAGTTCGACTCAGAAAAGAAAAGCTGCCGTTTAAAACGACCAAGTCAAGATGGTGCTTTCGACGTCTGAACAGTAAAATCAATATATCCTCGAAGGAATGAATCCTTCTGGAAGCTCTGAAATGAGGCGCCTCGTGTCTCCCGAGTGTCGATCTTCCTCTCTTTCTTGTAACCTCAAGTCGACCTTCGTCCGAAGCTTCGCCTCTTGAGTTGGGACTTCACATGACGTCAGGAGTCTTATTTGCATAATAGGTCTGTCAATATCCTTCCAAGGAATTCTGAACGATTAAAATAAGAATTTATAGTTCCGACGGAAAACTCAGACCGTCGGGGAGATTTTATGAAATTTTTCAGGCTCTTTTCTCCTGCGGTTTACCAGAAAATTGTTTCGAAAATGCCTTTATCCTTTTTTTTGTTCAAAATTTCCATAAATCGTTTATGCATTGTTTGTATAAGTATCACACACACTTTGGAAGTTCCCTCTTTTCCTATAATAATGCCGAGGCGCCATCGGGCTTGTTAGGAAAATTAATAAAAATAAACTTTAAAGCATAGAGCTTTATACTGGTTTCTACCAGACTATTAACTGTACAGAACAATTCCAAAAGCTTACATTTATTTTTGGGGGGTTTCAGTTCAGATACTTTTTTAAACTGTATCCAGCATAATGGAACGAATATGCCATTGTATTCATATTTAGTGATATAACAGAAGAAGATAATGAGGTCTCTCGTTTTTTTTTTTTTTGAAACTAAAAGCAAGAGCACCACAGTGATGCAAAACGAAAAGTTTGGAAAACTGAACTAAAAAATACTGCTGTTTGTAAATGCATATTTTTCAATATTCAAATTACGTCTTTATTAAAATCAAATTACATAAAGACATATAACCACATAATTACCAAAGCGCAAATATATAAATGATAATATTAATAACATATATTCGAAAGAGAAAAGCAATGGCAATTAAACACCATGTGGGCAATTTGACAAATAAAGGATGAGAAGTGAGTAATAATTTGATATGCATTCTTTGATAAGTATAGGAAAGAATTTGTTAAGACTTGGCGTTCGTAGGTAATGTGAAATCAAGCCGTCTTTAAAAAAAAAAATTTTTCCCTCATGACACAACCATCTCAAAAAAATTCCTTATCTTCTGAATAAGGCTCATTACGACTGAATTTCTTACTCCTAAACACTGCTCCACGAATCTACATAACTCTATAAAGAGTGACCGGGGCCATACCAAAGAACCGAAACCCCTTTAAGGTCATATGATAAATGCAGAAAAATAAAAACCACAACGACTGGCGGTGAAAACTGGAATGCTTTCAGGATATAGACACAAAAATAGACACTTTTTTTTTTAGTTTTCTGTAAAAGAAAACTATTGAGATGGCTAATCGTCTGTCCGTCCGCATTTTTTCTGTCCGCCCCCAGATCTTAAAAACCACTGAGGCTAGCGGGTTGCAAATAGGTATGTTGATCATCCATCCCCCAATCATCAAACATATCAATTTGCAGCCTTCTAGCCTTAGTAATTTTTATTTTAATTAAGGTTGAAGTTAGGAAAGATCGTGAGTGTGGCACCGCTACTGGTGCCGACAACACAGGCCACCACCGAACAGTGGCTAAAAGTTTCATGGGCCGCGGCTGAGAATTTCATGGGCTGTTGCTGAGAGTTTCATACAGCATTATACGCTGTATAGAAAACTCGATGGAGCATTTTTTACTTATTTTTGGTGGAGAAGAATTAACGGAAGATTTTCAGATCACTCCTAAGCAACGTAGCACATGACACCGATAGGAGATGGACAGTTTGAAGGGAGAACAAAGACGAAAAGGCTAAATTTAGGAAATCAATGCTTCAGTTACTAATAAGGGTGATGATGTGATAGAGATATTTCTTACTTAAGTAGAATGACAATAAAATTCCATTTTATAAAGATGCTAAAAAAATGAATCACTTAAATATTAGAGTGAATATGGCACCAAATTTGAGTATTAAAGATAAATCATACTGCGCTACGCAATTAGTCACTTCTAGTTAAAAAGTTTCATGAAACCTATAATCCATGGTGTCATTTAAATCTGGCTGTGATAACAACAAATTACTGATAATGAAAAAAAGCTGATTAGAATTTCAGAAATTTCAGTTATTAGTGGAGCTTTATTTCAGGGATATATTATACGCAAACTCACATACATGTATATGTGTGTGTAAGTATATGTATGTATGTGTGTGTAAATATATATATATATATATATATATATATATATATATATATACACATACATATATATATATGTATGTGTGTATGTATGTATATTATATATATATATATATATATATATATATATATATATATATATATATATATATATATATAATAAACAATAATGCTGAATTCAGCACATTTCCCTGGTTCACCTTCACACTGACACACACACATCAAATTCACTATACCCCGGAATGAACACCAAAGGGGAATTTATAGGTGATAAGCGACAGGTCACCAAGTGGATTCAAGCTACGGAATGGTTAGGGAAGGACGACTTCGGTGTTTATTCCGAGGGTGAGTGAATTCAGTATTAGACGACATGTGTTGCTTGATGTTTGTGAATATAAAAAAATGCCTCGGTGTGTATGACAAAAATTGTTTAAATATACATACATATATATATATATGTACATATATATATATATATATATATATATATATATATATATATATATATATATATATATATATACTGTATATATGTATATATATATATATATAATATATATATTCACATATTATAATATATGTATATATGTATGACAAAAATTCATACACACATACACACACACACACATATACATATATATATATATATATATATATATATATATGAATGGGGTAAATAATACCATGTCATTACATACCGTATACACTTCTCATAGTCAGAAATGTTGTTATGAGGAATGTTTGGACTTGATGACGGGTTGTATTAAAGTATTCTTTATTTTCATTAAACAATAATTCATAAAAAATCAAGATGAATTTTCAGTTGCGTATAAAAGTAATTAAATAAAACTACGAAATATGACAAGTAACAGAGAAAATTGTTTAAACTTACTTTAAATTAACAAGAGAGAGAGAGAGAGAGAGAGAGAGAGAGAGAGAGAGAGAGAGAGAGAGAGAGAGAGAGAGAGATGACAATCCAAGTCAAAAGTCTATAAACAACTATAGAAAATTCATGCGTAAAATAATCATGAATGATGGGACAAATTGTTATCATATATGATAAACACTAAACAACTGAAACAAACAATTAATTAATAATTTCTAATATAAAAAGTTATGAATTGCTACTGTACATAAAATCTGGCAAGGAATTTGTCATTCAAAAGGTTTGAATATACAAAGTAACAGTTGGATATTTCAAGGAAAATGCCAAAGACCGAGGCCAAACACCAACTAAATGAAGTGTACACGTGCCAACGTACCAAAGTGCGGCTTAGCAGAGAGAGAGAGAGAGAGAGAGAGAGAGAGAGAGAGAGAGAGAGAGAGAGAGAGAGAGAGATAAAAACTAATGCAAATTTCCTATGTACACATTTTCCATTTGCCAAAATAATTTTGCTAACGTCTTTCTCCCAGCTTCGTCAGTAGAAACAACCGAGAGACAGCTTGAGCCTTCCTTGTTAAGGACAGAGTTTACGTGTTGCGCAGCGACACCTAGAGGGATCAAGGGTTCTACCTTTCCAGCTGGGCCCTTTGCAAAGGCGTCAGGGAAGCTAAGAAGTTGAAAGAGTTTCATACAGTTTTTCTGATATGGAGGAATCGAACGGTGGATATCTAGAGAACGATCACAGAACGATTCCACATCTTTAAACCTCTCCGTCGGTGGTGTTAATTGCGCTATTGTCAAGGGCTCTTTCAAGAATTCAACAGTGTTGCTCAAGTGAGCGTTGGGCTGACGAAGGTCTGCTATTTTCTCGTGGCCATACGCATTCCGAACATGTTTTAGGGGTGCAGCGAGTTGAAAGAGCTGCCCTGGTAACATTCCCGTGGGCGTCATATATTACCTGGATCAGTTCTTGTGACACTATCCAGGGAGACTGAAGCATGGATTTAGACTTACATTCAAAATGGGAACTCTACATTCTCGGTCAAAATTGGCCAGGGATCTATCAATCATACGAGGTTCAAGGGTGTTGTCAAAGATGGCAAATATTTTCTAACAACAATGAATTTCTTACCAACAAACAAATTCATAACAAGAGCAAATTTCTAAGGTCAAGAAATAAGTGCATTTAGAGTGTCAAATTTAGTGCAGTTCTGAAATTAGTCCACCAGTGAAACCTAAACAAACAATCATAATACATCTGTGCGTGGACACAACCATACCATATCAAAGGTGCGAATTTCTTCTTCGCCTTAACAGTAGCTAACTTGATTTGTACCTGCTTCGTTGATCATCGTTCCAACTCTGTAATTATGTATGGATGCACAAATTTATTCCAGGATTCACACTCCAGGAAAGCCTGTGTTTATGAATTTCTTTTTGTAGTTCATTACGACAACTGAAGCAGGCAAACTGATGGGATGGAGCCTTTCTCATCTCTTATTGCAACACAGTTGCAAACTTTGAGCACTGTAGAAAGGTTTTGGATATTCACTGACTGTCTGGAACTAAAAGCAGATCTCGCAAGGGGTACTGATGCTGTAGGAACACAAGGGCGTGCTGTTATGATTTATGCTAGTGGTATTTCATAACGCCTTCAAACAAAGGTATGTGCGGCGCCTGTCACCACAATTACGGCACGGAGATGGCCATGTGCAATCTGAAATACAGTAGCCTGGTTTAAGACATACAAAACAAAGGTGTAATTCATTAATGCGCGCCCTTCTTGCTTTGTATGGGGCGTAAATAGGGAAAACTTGGCCAGTGTGCTTCTCTGAACAAAAACAACATCGAAAGGTGACTTTAGGGGGTTTCTGACAACAGGGTACTTTATCATCATGCACAAACTCAAGCCGTTACAAATGCACCGTGGGTCGTTGTCCTGAATGGTGTTGAAGGCTTTACCTGTCAGGCAGCATCACAAATAAGTAAATTTTATGGGTCTGGGTCGCCTTTCCAATCGCACGTAGTGGCCTTATGTCGAGAACAGAAAGCTGTCCAATCCCTCACCTACCCATGTAAGTTTGAAGATGACTACGGTAACTGCAAGGAACGTATGGCCTACTGTAATGTGGCGCTGTGGCCATTGCTGGTGACACTGGCTTGTTGGTACTGTCAGAAATTGTTTTTTGGCGGACCTGGTCCCCTAGTTTGCAGTCACATTCTGGTCAAGTCAGGAGGTCTTCCACTTCACACTGAGCATCTTACAGTGCCTTATTGTCCAGGCTATTGAGGCTAGTGTCCATTCGATATCTTACGGCCTCGATGTCATTCTCCAATTTGTTTGACATGTGTAGCACCTTATCAGGCTTTATTCTAGCCAGCGATAGATCCATCTCTTCGCTGATTCATCCTGCAGTCTCATACCAGGGAGCAACTTTCGATATGGATATGATGGTACTACTGAAGGATTACCAATTTAACCATAAAGATCTGTAACAATTTCGAAAACAAAAAAATCTGTAACAACTTCGAAAACAAAAAGACCTGTAACAACTTCGAAAACAAAACACACTCTTGTCTATAACCCACTTTTACACCAAATCAGTCACTCTCTTAACTTCATATTCTAAAAAATGCTTCAATTTCATTGTTAGATCTTTAATGACTCTCAAGAAATTATATCCTGTATCCTGCATTCTCCATCCGCGTACAGCTTTTGCCCCTTTATTTCCAGACTCCTCAGATAACTGTTTTACAAAATGCACTTAATTCACACACCCCCTTCATTATCTAAACTACCACTGTTATTCACCTATCATTCATTCTGTTAGCTGCTTTACTTTCTTAATTTAAATCCTACCGTACACATTCCTTTACACACTAAGTAATGATATGCCCTTATAATTCTTTTTATATCATACAGTGGAACAAATTCCTCCCACATATTCCTTCGTAAACTTTCCCTCATCCAGTTACCTCTAAATACAAGTATTAGTTAGCCATTTAGTCACTGTTCTGCTGCATCTTACTTGTAACCCTATCATCGCATGGTTGTCTCAAATGCCCATCTTAAGTCCCTAACAGACGCAGACAATTTTTACCTAACACTAACCTTTCCACTCTTGTATCATTCAGCTCTGCCCCTCATCAGGCCTCTACATTTAACAAATCTTCAGGATGGTCACTCAGTCGACCCAGGAATTACCTGCTCCATATATCATCTCCCTTTTTGAATTTTGTATTATGAGTCCCATTTGTTCATTAACCTTTCTCTTAGTTTTCATTTTTGTGTAGAGCAACTTCCTATTCTCTCTGAAGTTCTTGTTCCCTCTTTTAACTCTGTTTTCTACACTAGTGCACGTGAAAGCTTCCTATGTAAGCATGATTGAAACCAACACCAGGTAGATGGATAAAAAAAAATAGATTTTCTGCCTTTGCACTGTTGGTAATGCTATGTGCTTGTTACTACAAGCGTCCTGGATACAAGTTCATAACGATTTAGAGTTGAAAGTTTTGCTCTCATGTACCATTTAGTTACATCAACAGCCAGTACATATGTATTTATACTGTATTTATATATAGCATATATATATATATATATATATATATATATATATATATATATATATATATATATATATATATATATATATATATACATGTATACATGTTTATGAATTAAATAAATAATTGTCGAAATTCGTGCGCCTTTTGCTATTGCTCTTACGGCATATTATGTGACTTTTTTATATATTTCCTTCTTTTCCCACAAACTACAAACTCTTTTTACAAGAAGAGACTAAAAAACATCTGAAAGCACTTCTCTCCGCAAATCTTCACACCCAACAGCAGGAATATAGGTGAGGTAATTTCCTGGTCACAGAAATAGTCTTTCTGGTATATTTCCTTTCCAATGAGCTAAGCAGCAAACTTGGCAGAGAGAGAGAGAGAGAGAGAGAGAGGAGAGAGAGAGAGAGAGAGAGAGAGAGAGAGAGAGAGAAAGCTAATGTGACTTCCCAGATTTACTAGCAGTGAAAAGAGTGAATTTATATGATTTTATTTTATGCGCTGTATGCTTCGAATACTTCCAGTCCAGATGTCATAAATTAGAAAAAAAATAATGAATAATCAGTGAAAGATGAGCCTATTAAACGGATAATCGTCGAAAAATAAAGTCATCCCTTCATGGCAACAGCAGGCCTGATCTTGCAGCAATAATCTCATTTTTAGCTCAACTTATGTGTCATGATGTTTCCCGAGAGTTAGAACAGAAACTGCTTGCAAATAGGAAAGACCAGGAGAATAAACTTCAAGATGTTAGTGGCGTTAGTTATTTTGCTCTTTTGTGAGGAAAAGAAAATCTATGGGATCCAAAATCAAGACTCCGCCTAGTGCTTAGCCAAAACATGGACTGGCTGAAATCTAGAGCCAATTGGGATCGCAATATCAGAGCTCATCAGGCACTTAATATTTCAGATGCTATATCAGATCCAGACCCCTGAAGGAAGTTAAATGAAATGCTGATGGCTATCTTAGTAAGGTATGCCCTAGAATGGTCGTCAAATTCAGTACAAAAGACCAGCCAGGGTTTAATGATACTTGTCGACGAACTTACCATGACAAACAGACCAAATTCATCACATGGACACGAAATCGTTCACATGAAAATTACACAATTTTTCTTGACCTCGCCATGCTGCTAATAGAATTTACCATATACCCCAAAAAAATTTTTAAAAATTCCTTAAAGAGGAAACTTGAAGGGATTACTCGGCCTCATCTGTGGTGGACCAAACTGGCATCATCTACCTTTGGGTCAAGCTCGTCTTCCATTCCACCACTACTAACAGATGATGGCAGATTAGTTACTGACCCTGAGAAAAAGACTGAACTACGTCATCGAGCCTTTGAAGCTAGGTAATTAGCTGAGGATGTCCTTCTCCCTGATACCTGTCATCCTAAACCTATCCTTACAGAATTTGCATGTCAACCTAGGGATGTTAAAAAAATTCTTGATAATCTTGATATCTGAGGTGGAGAAGATCCTGATAGTGTCTTCCCTTTGTTTTTTTCAAAAAGGTTTCTAATGTGTTTTCTCCAAAGATTAGTAGATTTTATAGATTTTTAGGTCTATGTATTACTTTTGCGGTTGAGTGCAAGTTTAGTATCATAGTACCTGTTCCAAAGAAGGGCATATCTGCAGACTGCAGATACTACAGGCCACTTTCTACTCTCCCTGTGCTCTCCAAAACTGCAGGAAAACCATTTTTTAAGCCACTATACAAGTATGTGGAATCTAAAGGAATGTTAGCTGATAGTCAAAAGGGATATAGGAAGCAGTTAGGTACCTGTGATGCTCTCTTAGATTTGACATGCCATTTGCAGGAGAACCTTGATAAGGGTTTTGTGCGCAGAGTAATTCAAATAGATTTTGGTGCTGCTTTTGATTCAGTAAATCACAAGGTACTTATTTATAAACTTCAGAATCTTGGAGTGGGTTGATATGTTATAGGTTTACTTCAGGATTTCATTACAGGTAGCCAGCAGCGAGTTGCTTTGATGTGATCTGTAGCAAACCAAGACCTACTGTGTCTGGAGTACTACAGGGTAGTGTTCTTAGTTCACTCATATTTTCAGAGTATACAAGTGATATGGGTGCTGGCCTGGAAAACAAGATTGTTCAGTATGCCGATGATGCAAAATTTGTGGATGTAGTAAAGTCTCCACTTATGAGAAATGAAGCTGCCCTTACTCTCAATCCTGACATGGACCAGATTAGTGAATATTGTAGTCGGTGGAGTATGAGGCTGAACTCCAGTAAAACGAAAAAAATATTGTTTAGCAGATTTCATACAGATTTTCCACCCCATCTTCCATTTCAGGTGGATGGGACTCGGCCAAATGAGTCTGGAGCTTAAACTATTATAGGTGTACCTCTTGACTCACATCTTACTTTTGAGAAACAACTAATGAGAGGTCAACATCAGGAAATACCAGAAAGAGATATGAGAATCGTTGTTGGCGATATGAATGCAAAAGCTGTTAGGAACAATGCAAATATGGCGGACGCAATAGGTTACAATGATTTCCGGGAAATTGAGTGCATCTTATTATTTTCTGCGCTGCATATAATTTGGCAATTCGAGGTACTCTTCGCAAATACACTTGACATCTCTAAATGACAGTCAGGAAAATCAAATAGATCAAATAGTTATTAATCGAGAGAAAAAGAACGATGCGGAATGTTAGGAGATACAGACTGAAATTACATGCCGACCAAAACAAAATCAACAGATATTGTTTTGATTCAAGAGAACTTCTTGAAAATAAACATCAAGAGGTTTCTGCAGTGGAATAACGAAATGAATTTGCAGTCCAAAAAACCATTATGAGAAGGTGCAGACAATCAATGAGGATGAGCTTAATATCAGGAATGTATTTCAATTTGATGGAAAAGAAGTACTGGGATATGGGATAACAAGACGGAAACCTAGGATAACGGGCAGCATCTGGGATACAATAAATAAGAAACAAAAGCAAAAGATTATTTTCGAAAATTTTCAGAGGAGATGGAGGACGCAAATGGGAACGTGTAAGTTTAATTAAATGGTGAAGTTTAACGAAGATCACGGTGAGATAAAAAAGAATAATTGGACAAAAATGCTGCTGATGTTTACACAGCCAAGTATTCAGAAAATGGCAAAAATGCTGATGATGTTTACACAGCCAAGTATTCAGAAAATGGCAAAAATGCTGATGATGTTTACACAGCCAAGTATTCAGAAAATGGTGAAATATCCATGGATGAAAAAAACAGAAAAATGCTTTTCAGAAGAAGGATGGGTCTATAACATCAGCAGATGAGAGACAATGCCGTGTGGAACATTTCTGTGAGGTCACAAATAAGACATACGGAGAGGGTAACTTGGTCGACATATCAGAAGCTGACGAAGACCTGCATATGCTATACTAAAGGAACTTAGGAAATCAATTAACTAATTTAGGTTATGATGGAGTCACTACAGAGGTCATTTTAGCTGGAACTGGAATTACCACCTCTATTCTTAACTAGACTGTTTTCAGAATATCAAATGAGGAGACAAAGCCTGGTGTAGACAATTGGAAGTCATAGGAAAGGTACCAAAGAAATGTGACCTGATCGAAACTGGTAACTACAGATGTATTGCACTTGCGTCAGTTGTGATGAGCATATTCCTTACGTTTATTGTCAATAGACTGGAGACAGAAATTGATAAAAGCCTAAGAAATAAACAAGTTGTTTACATAGAAAGCAGAAGTTGCACAAATCAAATATTTCTGTAAAGACTTGGCGCAGCAAGGTATGAAATAACACATTAAGTTAAATATGTAAAGCTACTTGAAATAATGTCGATAGATTTTTTAAAGCAAATTTGCTGTGTACATTTGCCTGCTACAAGGGCATATTATTTCAACTTTGCCTTTTAACCTTTCATAGATTTCTTAATATAAAAAGAGTGAGGAATGGGACAGAAAAGAAGTTCAGCTTGGAGTAACGATAGAAATTTGAGAGACTTAGAACCTGCAGATTATGCTGTTTTTTATCAGAAAAACATCACATGATTTACGACGTTGGCTTAAAAGAACGCGTCATACATCATACATCTAGAGAGAGAGGAGAGAGAGAGAGAGAGAGAGAGAGAGAGAGAGAGAGAGAGAGAGAGAGATGGGAGTCAAGGTAAATCTAAAAACAAGGAAAAGTTTCGCACTTTAGAAAGTTTTTTTTTTACTGGAAGCTCAACAAAATGCTCTTAGTATGCATTCAACCAAATTTCGATGTGACGCATAACAACATTTTTGTAGCGGTTAAAAAACATCTATTTAAACAATCAAAAGAGGGCTGCAAAATAATGTAAAATTTGCATCGCAACAGCTTTCTATTTTTTTTTTTTGTTCTCAGGCAGTTAATTTTTAGTCCAGTAAAAGGCGCTTATTACGCAATAAACAGAAGCACATATTTTAAAGAACAAAAGATCTATGAAAGTTAAAAGTTATTTCGAAAAAAAAATTAAAAACTTTGTCAACCATGAACATATGTTTTTGTTTTCTTCGATGCCCGACAGTTAGTTTTTCGTGAAAGTTTATTCAGAAGTGGCTTTCATAGTGAGGTCTAAATCTAACTTTGGTGTGATGAAATTTTTTTTATGATCATTAAGAGAAGTATTTTGTAACACATATCGGACATTTTTCGAACTTTGAAACGTAACAGCTTTGTTGTTATTAGTTGTTTGTGGAAGCTAATTTTTTAATGATAGTTTATCACCCCCCAGCGGTCCTCTAGTAGGTCAGGCCCCCCCTGCCAGAACTAAGTTCTGGGTCACTTCACAGAGCTTGGCCGAAGAGAATTTTAGACGCATGGGAAAGTTTTGTATAATTATTGTCGTTACGCTTATCACGCAAAATCTAAAAATCTGTTTTATTATATATGTGAAAACACTGATAAAACTTTAACTCATTTCGAGCGGGTAAAAGTTTCAGTAAAAAATCTAAACTGCGTCATTTCTATTTTGCATTTAATAGTTTGAAGTCGAAAAAAGTAAAACAGAATATGCTAAATCCTCTGATTTATGCATGGATCCGTGGATAAATTTTCAAACAAGAATATGTCCTTTACTTTATAAATCATGCAGTTCGAATAGAAAAACTGTTTATTAAAGGGTGTTCAGAGGTAGATGTTCTGCAGCTAATAATCTACTTGTATGAGAACTAAGAGAAGGGAGGTTGGAGAGGAGTGAAGATCTGTGGGAGATAAAGCACAGGGAGGACATGAAAGACGGAAGTTCACAGGGTCCTTTTGCATCACGCGGCGCTGGAAGCGAAGATGGTGATAAAAAAAAAAAAAAAAAAAAAGGTACTCCAAACGTTAAAAATTTATTAAAAAGGAACTGCCTCTGATATGAGGGCAAATTCAACGATCTTGATAACAGGTCCTCGAAGCCAAAGGAAAATACTGCACTACGTCAGGAAAGAGAAACTGGAATATAAAATCACCCGGTCTGAAACCCACAAGACGTAGCGTTCGACGTTTAAAAAGTAAGATCAATACATCCTTTAAGGAGCGAATCCTTCTGGAAGCTGTCAAATGAGGCGCCTCGTGTCTCCCGAGTGTCGATCTCCCTCTCTTTCTTGTAACCTCAAGTCGACCTTCGTCCGAAGCTTCACCTCTTGAGTTGGGACTTCATATGACGTCAGGAGTCTTATTTGCATAATAGGTCTGCCAATGTCCTCCCAAGAAATTCTGAATGACTAGATTAAGAATTTGTTTTTTCAAGGGAAAGCTCAAACCATGACGAGGATGTGAAGACATTTTTCCGGCCTTTTTCTCTTGCGTTTTTATAGGGAAGTTGTTTCGAAAATGAACTTATCTTTTTTTTCATAATTTTTGTAAGTCATTTATACATTGTTTCTCCGAGTATAACACGTCTGGATTTTTTATTCCCCTTAATCATGGAGAAGCGTTATAACGTCTAATTAGTTAAAACTCGTAATAAAAAAAATTAAAAATGATAACGTACACTGCTGACTGAGCCCTTCAAAACTTACATGAGACAAAAAACTTGACTTCAATGGTACGTACGTAATTTTTGTCTTTCTAACTACGAAATGAGTTAATCAGTATGCAATTAATGTAACAGAATAAGACTTCGCCAATTTTTAAGAAAATTCGTTGAAAAGTAGGACTGAAAATTTTAATGTTAAAAAACCGAAATCACATTAAACAGGATGGCATAGTTATTTGCATATGTCATTAAACAGGATGGCATCGTTATTTGCATATGTCGTAGGTTTTTAACAATTTAAAGATTTTCCTATTTAAAACTGGAATGTAAAATTACCTACATGCTGGAAATGACCAAAATACTTTTGCTAACAAATACATCATTTAGGAATATGTAACTGCTTTACTAAACTGCATAAAAATCTAGTGCACAGATTTGCAAAAGAGGTACTTTAATTGGACTAGTTTGCTAAACATATGGCATAAAAAATACATTTCAGCCAAATTTGAATTAAGATTACAGACCATATAACCGCAAATAACAAAAATGTGTATGTGAAAAGATGTCAAGTCACCCAAAAAAGCAAATGCGTTTTCTAGCAGTCATATACACCCTTGTTAAAACCCAAATGAAACGTATTGCAACTGTGTCACCCACCAAATATACTCTATCACTTATTAGCAGTATCTGGGCATCCAGAATACTAAAACGCTCTTAAAGGTCAGTGGATAACTACAGAAAGGAAAAGAAAGATGGTACCGGCGATAGAAGTTAG
Source organism: Macrobrachium rosenbergii (assembly GCF_040412425.1). Taxonomy (NCBI): domain Eukaryota; kingdom Metazoa; phylum Arthropoda; class Malacostraca; order Decapoda; family Palaemonidae; genus Macrobrachium; species Macrobrachium rosenbergii. Next base: position 57,456,385 of record NC_089795.1, read on the forward strand.
ATTGCTTGTACAATTTACAAAAAAAAAAAAAAAATATTTTACAGGAGTTTCGGAAAATCGCCTAGCATACAGAAACGATCTCTAAAATCAGAGCGGTGAACGACAACACTCTATAAGACCTAAAGTATAATTAGATTAAAAAAAAACCTCGGCAATAAGAAATATGTATCAAAGTTATATTACATTGAAAAATGCATAAAAGTCTTAAAAGAATAATGAAAATTAAATGTCAGGGGATACTGCCTGGTTTGAGGGACGAGCTGATTTTAGGAAACAGTTACAAAGACAAAATGAAAAATGACGGTGTCACTTAACAAATCCGTTTTCAGTCACAAGTCAGAAATTCATGCAACGTAGTACATATTATCATCCGGGTACCCACTCAGATTTGTTTGTGATAACATTACTTCGTAGTAGAAGTTACTAACGATAACTGATACCCCAGATTCTCTTTATAAAATCGGAGAGTTTGGGAGAAATTCCAAAACGAGAATTTTCCGCTGACAAATATGAGAGGTGAGAGAGGAGAAATATGAGGCTCACGTTCAATCTGAAGTGAGTCTCATCTGATCCCTTCTAGCTGTCGCTCCGAATATGGCAACGCTCTTTTGGTTCGCATAGCAAGGGGTTCTGGTATCAGGGGCTTTGGTGATAACGGAATCTCCTATATATTCTCTTATAATATTACTTGAAAATTTATTCGATGCGGTTCCTTGTTAATCAAAGGAAGAAATATGTATACCCTCTAATGTATATATAATTTCCGATCATAGGGAAAATTACTTTTATTCTTGCCATTGATTTTCTGTAAATATTGGGTTTTATACATTAAGTATAATTTTGCTTTTTTGTCTCGACTCCACAACTGTTGCTGTATAATTTAAAGACTAATCAGTTATCACAACATTCAAAAAGATGGCATAATATTGTAATAATATACTGGATTCAACATCATGATTGATAATCGTTACCATACATTCTCTTTTACCTCAGAAAACTTTAACAAAAAAAGTAAGGGTTGGGGTAAACGAAGTCGTCTGAAGCACCACTTTAATCTGCTCAGCGTGCTCTATAGTTGGAATGTGTATGACATAAATTCGTGATCACATTAAATTTTTTACTGAATTATATCCAGTTCTACGATTATGTAAATAGCTTCGTATGGACACATAAAAACTGATAAAGAAAGGCTAATATTCTCAGACCAGATTCATTGCTAGTGCGAGGAAGTATCAAAAGGAATGGTGATAAGAAAAAAAAATCTCTTGTAGCACAAAACATCGATTTAGTAAAAAAGAGAGTTGGCAAGGCATACCGAAGTTCCAAGAATTCTTCCTTAATTTTAAGGAAGCTAAACTAGGAGGCATTTCTGACACTTGAAGGAAGATCCCAAGAAAGCATGGAAATCAGAATCATTTAGTGATTTTCTTCCATGTAAACTAGAGAATAAAAGTCTTTACCTTGTGAGATATAGTTTCCTAGAGGCAGACTTCGATAGTGCGCGGAGTCTATCACCATAGTTTTCATCACCATCATCATCCACCAGCTCATCAAAGTTATTATTGAAGAGCATATGTACTTGGGAATAAGTCGATAAAATGTTTAACTGATAATGGAAGTCCCTATATATTCGAATAAACATTATCGGAAAAGGAAAATTAAACAGGGGACAGGAGTACTGCTAAGCAGACAAGCAAAAGAAAGGAGTAAAAAATTACTGGCTAAAAGAACAGTTTGTCTAAAGTGTTGTTTTCCACTCAAAGCCTTCGTAGAGTTAACACAGCAAGTTGTTGTAGGTCATTCCCGATAAGAATACAAAATAAAGGAGCAAAATCAATAAGACTTGCAGCGAAGAGAAGCAGGAAAATAATTTCAAAACTTTTTAGCATGAAGAACGTAGGTAATCTGAACACACAAATCGTGAAAGTGGCTGAATTTAATTTCGTCAAGCACAACACAAGAATCGGACGAGAGAGCAAACAAAAAATGGTAGAAACTATTTTGGAAGTTCCAAAGTTGATTAAATTACTGGAAACTCGTCGGGATGTTCGTTTTAGCTCAGATTATAAATATGGAAGAGAATAATTCCAACTCGAAGGCGAACGAAAGAGAACGACCATGACGCGAAGGCAGGAGGGTTTATATGAAGTGTGGAACGACGAGCAAAAATATATGAATAGAAAAATGTTATAGCTTTAGCTGCACTGAAAAAAGGTTTGGGCAGATGAAGGGACTCAATTTATTGCTGGGATTTTATATCTGTTAGAATTATGCATATACCGCCATCCAAATATGATTTACAAACATTGAAAGATTTGGGAAATCATTATAATATCGTGGCCCCAGCTGCACCTCATCAATTTAACGATATTCATGCTGATGTACAAGCTGAAAATATTTTTAGATTTTTCTTCCTAACGCCTTTGTTTGTGATACGAAGATATACAATAGATAAATTCTTTATTTAAGACAATAACAGGGGATTCTTTTCATGGTTTTTATTAGTAAAAGTTAACTAGTATATAGACAGAATGAATAGCTATTTAATTTTTCAAGTAGCAGACCCCTGGATATTTCCATTTCATAATCCACACAATCTTACCAAATTCGATTTCATGTAATCATCCTTAAGTCTTACAGACAGACATGAGCTATAACCAGATAAATTACGTAGATAACACAGACACCTTGGCAGAGATAACAGAAGCAAAGAAACTGAGGTGGACGCGAAAAAAAATGTCAATATCAAAATGAAATGCCAACATACTGGACAAGAATAGAATGAAATGTAAAGCGGTTATATTCAAGTAATGAGCATGAATACTGTCATCCGGCAGTGTAACAAAATAACTGGACGGTTGAAGAGTCAGTTATGGCTGCTTCGTTTTAAGCATATTATCTCCTGGGAGTCCAACATCCTTTTTTGCGATATTATAGCACGGATTTGACATAGCTTTGTGTTGGCATTTTGCTGTAATTCGCTTTCACATAACATTAAGTAAACTTACACTGAAGCTGGTGCTAAATAGGAGGATTAATTTTCACCAAATTGATTTCGTACTTTCCTTTCACACGAAAACTGAATTCGTGTTCGTGCTAACTGAAAATACGGAATAATTATTTTAGATTTTCTTTGCTCTGATTCTCGACTCTCTTTTTAGGGAATATATGTAAGAAATAAACTGTATTTTGTACTTGCGTCCTGTGATACAGAATTATCCATAAATGAAAACAAGCGGTAATACTTGATGGCAACAGTGCAGTTCTAACATTATAGCTTACAAAGGCGAAGCCTAAAAAAATCGTACACTAGGCTGAAGGAAAAGGAGAGAAAATGTGTAGTTCAACTCTCAGGCTGAAGAAAGTTTTGATGGTACTACATGAGTTCCTTTGATGTGTTTTGAATAGCCCAAAAAATCCCAATTTCAATTACAAGGTAAAATCGTACAGAAATATAGTTAAAGACGATCAAAGGGAAGGCATAACGTTATCCCGAATTCATCCGGCAGCGTAAATACATAAATCGGAACACGTAAGACAGCACACTTGCCCTGAATATCATCGAATTTCTGATGTCTCTCTCTCTCTCTCTCTCTCTCTCTCTCTCTCTCTCTCTCTCTGTGTGTGTGTGTGTGTGATCGGTGAAAGACTAGAATAAAAGGAAGTGTCGATCTTTGCTTGTGTGGGCAACATCTTTCAGATCGTCGCTACTGCAAAAGAAAGACATCGGTCAAAATCAATGAAACAGTCTGTGCAAATTCCGAAAACCTGTGAGAGAGTGTTACCACGATCTTTTGCAAGTATAATTCATCTGGCCGTACAAAAACAGTGAGCTGTAAACCGTAGGACATGGATTACAGTTGGAAAAGGTTTTATAAGCATCAGAGCCTAGGCATGAATAATTAGAGAGTAAAAAAGCTTTCATTCGGTATTTATTTTTCTCCCGAAAAATTCTGCATATTTGGCGACAATCCTAATAGAAAAGGACAGATTTAAGTTACTGAGTACGAAATTTTTAATTTCCACATAACAACACTTTAAATTATGCGCTATAGTTGAGTCTCCATTCACCCATATTTTCTATTACAAATTCATATCAACTAAAATTTGCAAAATCTCCAAGAAAGTAGGGCAATATTTTCTAACAGAATAATATCCTAATAGTAACAGTAATTAGGATATTACGACGGAAAACAAACAGAAGAGGATACAAGTAATTTGTCGACTTGTGTAGCTTTAAGGTAAATTTTTCATTTTTCAGGTGATCTTGATCTGTAGAAAAATAAACTGTGGTGAAAAATGAACGATTAAATGGTAAATTCTAGCTAAGATGGGAGTTTAACAAAGAATAATCATCCTTTCGTCCTTCCGCAGAAGCCAAAGAAGGGTGCATCAGACTGTTTGACGAGAGTGGTACCGAACACAAAGACACACACACATATATATATCTCTCTCTACATATTTAAGTGTGTATGTTTTTTATATACACAAATATATATATATATATATATATATATATATATATATATATATATATATATATATATATATATATATATATATATATATTCAAGGCAGGTCAGGGCCTTGGATATATATATATATATATATATATATATATATATATATATATATATATATATATATATATATATATATATGTATTACAAATGTGTCTACTGTATATGTGCGTGTGAGAGTAACTTATTACGGCATATACCATTACGATACTTACATGTGTACATAAGTTGTGTACATTTATATACGACGTACTCTCCAGTTTCCCAAATTCTTCCAAAAAAAGGTAATACTTATGGCATACGCCTTCATAAACTCTGCATAACAGTAATCCCTTTCGTTACTTTTTCGTTTCTTACTTTTGGATATTATTGTGCCTTTGCATACACAAAAATTTCAATGCTCAACATTTATCTTTGAATAAGGTTACTCTAAAAAATGTACCCAGCTCTTTCCGAGCAATTGGATACAGGGTTACCTAAAGGTTACAACATCAAATTTCAAAAGAATTTCTCGCAAAAGATTCTTAATTAAACTGATGTATTCAAGCCACAGTTTCGGAAACCTGGATTGCATTACAGGTTCATCTGATTTCAGGTGTCGACATATACAAGTTTATACATATATATGTATATGTATATATATGTATATATATACGTACTGTATATATGTATATATATAGATATATACATACATATGTATATACATATATATAAGTATATCTTATATATATACATATAAATATATATGTAATTATATATATGTATTTATATATAATTACATAATATATACATGTATTAGCAAATGTGTTTGTGTGTGTGTGTATATATATATATATATATATATATATATATATATATATATATATATATATATATATATATAGAATCTACCAGATTTATCCGTCAGTGCCAACGTTTGAAGGTGTTTAGTTGTGATGTGACAAAAAACATGAAAATATTCCTTGTGTGTGCATGGTTTTACGATGAGCCATGGAAATCTGTCTCCTTCATTTTGAAGGTAACTTTTTTATGCTACCAACATGCTGTAAAACCGAAGAAAAAATGAAGATTTTCTCTTGCAATTTAGTTATCTTAGTTTTATCTTCTTTTCGGCAGCTGCCGTCCTGTTCATTTTGTTAACTGGTCATATGGCCTGAGGCTTGAGAATTTAAGTGAAAATAAATATCGTAAATTGAAGCAAAGAGAGGCAGAGGGGGAATGTATGACAGGGAAAACGGTGAGAGAGAGAGAATCACTTGCTTTGCTCCAATAGCATCTGACCATGAAATAACCTGTCGTTGTGGTATTAAGCCTACTTTGTGGTAGGCGAACCAGAGTCTCGTGGTTCAGCTGAAGTTCCACTTGGGAATTAAACCCATATTATTGGACAAAGGGAAAATATGGAACGACATTCCTGAATTTATTTTCATCTCTATTTCTTTTTTTTTATTATTATTAAAAACAACAGTGACGGGGTTGCTAGTCTACCGGTTATCGTAGAAGTTAATCTTTTTGGCTGGATCTTCGCTTTATTGCACCCAGTAGTATTTGATATTTTATTAGATGAATCATAACATAATATGGTTCCGGTTACTGATTTTCCAGTGTTTTTGCATTTTTAAATAACGACTAATTATTCGCACAGTTGTATGAATATACATTACGAGTTTACTGCTACACGAGCAAAGATGCACACATTCACACACACACATCTGTCTGTCTATCTAGATTTTATATATATATATATATATATATATATATATATATATATATATATATATATATGTGTGTGTGTGTGTGTGTGTGTGTGTGTGTGTGTGTATACACATAAACTCTGTTATTTAATTCACATCCAAAGATAAAACAGAGGAGAATTCTTATTAAAAATCACTTTCATCAGTGCTGTATATACCTATTTCAATAGGGTAAAATAACTGTCAGAATAGACGTTCTCTCAGTGGTAAGATATTTTACCCAATGAATATTAAACATTTCCGAATAATAATCAGAGGGTGATGCGATCTGCGGTTTTAGTGTGAATTTGGCATTTCATGATAATCACTAACAGTAATACATTTCCAAGAATTAAATCAAGCGTACAGCTTCGGAATCGACACTATCAACTAGTTCAAGGATATCAGATCACCAGCAGTTCTACCCAGTTCTATAAGGAAATGGATAAAATAAAAGATAGAGATAACCAAAGATAATATTAATGGTGCAAATGGAAATGCTTTTTCCTACGGTAATAACTATTTTTTTTTAATACCTTATCAGAACAAGTAACCTCTACCTGTCCAAATACATCCGATAATCAAGTTATCGGTCTCCTGTCCTTTATGTAATCCATTCAAAAACTGAATGGTAGTTTTCCCCTTATTAATACAGTACTGTATGTAGATATACTGTACATGAATGCCAGTGAACTTCAACTTTTGCTACATCCTCCACTAATCTTAGTGATACACGATGCCATCGAAAATTCTTTCATTACAACGTATGAGCAAGTGTTCTTTGCTCGGTACGTATTTAAAAAAAAAAAAAGTTAAAGAATTGAGTAAAGCTTACCAAATCCACTCTTTACAGTACTTGTCGTTTTTTCAAAGGGCTAGCAGAAGCACTGGAGTACGAATGGAACATGAATTGATTAATGTTAACCATTATATAAACAGCGCAGCCTTTCACAATCATTAGCTTTGAGCGGTGATTCAGTACGAACAGAACTCATCATGACACTTTTAAATATGGAGTCAATCCCTTCATCAATTTCTTTTTTCAACAATTCGCCAGTGTCACCTTTGCTATGTATCATCATGCTTTCCTGCCATGAAACAGGTAACAGTATTGCATTTACTTCAAAGAGCTGTGATTATCCACATCATTTATTTATAGTTAACGTAAAGACGCGATCTGTTATCCATAGTAAAAGCTAAATGAGTTTTTCTTCCGCAATCTGTTGTTACTGTTGCATCGCTGATCAACTTTGCATCGACGTGAATGTCCTAGTTTTATAAGGCCAGTGTATTATATTCTATATCACTTTCTAAAGATGATTTTTGTTATATCGAGATCGCAGAGCTGAAAAGTACTGCCTGAGTAAGAAACATTGGCATGCAATTAAAATAATTTCCTTTTCATCACTTCGTAAAGTCTGTGATACGTAGCTCGCAGAGGACTGTGGCTCTCTCGAGATTTTAATGCGAAAGTTGATCGCTCCGGTTCAAACTTTTCGCCGTTGTGGTGACATCGTACAAAGACTCCATTATTCTTCGCTATAAATGATTTTGAGAACAACTCTGCCAATGGCAAGAACTGCAGTAATCGAAATCTGAAATAATATATGGTTTGAACGACTTATTGACCTTCCGCATCATTTCCTTTTTGTTTTATTATTGACAAAGCTCCACATATTTCGTGACCAAATTACTGTCAATTCTACGGTGGGAAATATTCCTAGACATTTACCGCAATCTTTTTCATTTTCACAACAATGAACGTTATAAGAGCAGGGGTAAGATCTTGTTATCTTTCAAGCTGACAAATCTTTTATTTGCTTAGAGGCAGAGCTCTTCCCCATCCTGATGTTCCTTTATGTTAAATTTCATGGAGGAAACTAAGCGTGTAAGAGATTTAACAGATGTGAATTCAGATAAGCTTTTGTTTCCTATGGTACCTGTATTGGGAAAACGGGTGGTTTAGCACTGTAAGTATGTATGTCTGGTTATTTCGTTTATTGCTCACAGACCGCACAGAATACGACCATCCTGGAAAAAACAGCTCTAAAAGTTAATATGAAACCGGGGTGCATCAAGTGGAAACTCTCGAGATCTGCAGTACGTTAGATTTTATGTAATCATTCAACACTTACTAGGACAGTCTACGAGTAACACAGGACACTTCTCACATTTTACTAGAGCGCTGATTCAAGTCATTTCACTATCAAAATTAAGAGTAGCTCTTACCTATAGACCATTCTCATTTGGGGTGGAAGTGGAAGGTGTTTAACCAAACTTCACGCAGTTTTATAAATACTGAATGACATTTGAAAATAAACTTTTCAAGAATATTCGGTTACATCTCGACCCATCCTGTCCAAAAATGAAATCTCTTTTACAGATTCGCAAATTCTTAAAAATATTCATGTAACTGATTGCTATATGGTAAAAATTACATTAGAAAAGTCTCTTTTCTTAAGACTGTGCATAACATACATGTAGCGCATCTGGCTGTGCGCTTTCAGATATGGGTCTTATAACTGTGACAACACTCTGTTGAAACTGAATTGCGTCATCGTAAGGACAACGTAGTCTAAACACCGACCGTTTTTCCTAAAATTCTTTCCGTCAAACCACAATTACATAGAGAAGCTTCTTCAGCAAGAGAACTGTCATGATTAGAATGAAGATGATTTAAATTAAGGTCAAAATGACCCACAACTCTCTGGAGGATAATAACCATTTAGCCGAGGGAAAAGAAGTACTCGTTATTCCCAACTGCCTCCCATAATGGGTTTCCAGTTAATCTAGATCAGAAGTAAATATCAAGCGCACAAATTAACCTCGGTATTAAAACCACTTTCATTAAAGCTAGGTTCTCTGAGTAAATGATTTAAAGGATTCTCATCCCTACGAACTTTAATAACCTTTCAACATTAACAGGATATTCTCCACACGTAATGAAGACAATTCCCACTGAGCGCTGAGAGCGATGGCACACTACATTGTGCTAGAGAAGCTACTGTCCTCAAGAAAGTTACTATGAAATCAACAGGTAAAAGTTGTGTTGGAAGCAAAGGTGAGTGCAGATTACTTTATATTTGTTGATATGCTGTGACAATTTCATGGCGTTACAATTACTACACTACTACTATTCACTACGGGTTTTGTTATATTTTAGGCTTTATTTTAAATTGAATTAAGCTCGTTTTGAGTGGTATTGTGCAGGATTCAATGGTTCAAGGTTACTCTTATTTCAATTACTGTTTTCTCCATGCTAGCATAGTCTTTGAGATCACTGATGAATAGAATAAGAGAACAACTAATACAAAAGACGATACTCGATAACAATAGGTGGGCATAAGTAATACATGAATCCTTTTGAGACAGATACAAAGTAATTCGTTTAAAGATCATCACAAAAAGAGAAAAAGTCGTGACAAATTAAATTAATTTATTATAAAAATTACTAAAAATATGAAAGGGAGGATAAGGTCTACATTTTGTGACAACTGCTATATAGTGTCCTCAGACCAGATAAAGTCTCGATTTGCGCTAATGGCCTATGAACGTTTTAACGAAATCTGAGATGGTATTTCAGGTTAAAGATAAGACAATGAGAATGAGAAAGACTGGTCTTAAAAAAGGAAATTTTTATCTTCTTGGCAAATAAGAAAAAATTGAGAGGAAGCGTTTATGTAATCATGAGAGACAAAAGAATCATTCTAATGAGTTTCAATTATGAAAACATCACTTTATAAGATGATGGAATAAAAAGTAAAAAGTACAGCACATCATAGCAAAAACACACACACACACACATACACACACACACACAGAGAGAGAGAGAGAGAGAGAGAGAGAGAGAGAGAGAGAGAGAGAGAGAGAGAGAATTCCTCTTAGAAGTTGGACTTGGAATAATCCACATCAGACGAGGCTTAGATGTAGGCTCATCTTGCATTTCCGCTCCCATCAATAGCTTGGTTGGGAGTATGATTTATTAGTATATGACACCTGGTCACCCACACATACAGTTCGTCCCTGAAGTCACTTCTGCAGAAACTAAGTATAGACCTTTGTGAAGTAATGCCTATTTTTTTTTCTTCTGTCACAAAGTTCATTGAGGCCATCATAAATTTCGATTTTAAAAAAATTTCATTTTTTACAAAAATCGAAGATGTTTTCCATTTCCCAACACAATATTTTCTTTTGATGATGCAACGGTAATTTATTGATCATTGGATCTTGTTTATATGGTTTTGATTGTACTTATGACGGCCATTGCATCATTTTGCACAACAATGAGAGAGAGAGAGAGAGAGAGAGAGAGAGAGAGAGAGAGATAAAATATCGAATTTTAATTCTTCTAGGTAACAAGAAAGCCTACGGCAACGTAAAAACGCATTAATATTATCCAACGTCTGTCCAATCAAGTAAAGTAGCACTGGCTTTCAAGAATCTGATTAAACAAATGGATCATCTACCAGCCATATGGAGTCGTCACATAATTAGATGTTACTTTGGAAAGTAAATTATTGCCAAAGCGAATGAGTCATTTAATTTAAGAAACCCTAAGACGTAGATTATCATCTCGAAGAATGATATTAATGCTGTCTACTCTACAACTGAAGATAAATGACTAATTCCATACAACAAATGAGTTATAATTCCTGGAGTCCTTTGTGAGAAAAATCCTAAAAACAAAGAATAAACAAAATTCAATTTTCCAGATCAAAATCAAGTTAGTGTTCGGTATTCTCTACAGGACCATAAGATCAAATCTCGTACGGCTGTAAATTTTTTTTATTTTTTTTTTTTTAATACGGACTATCTGGCAAATTAGGATGTCGTCGAACGCATTTTTTACGCTCCGATAAATTATTTTAGTGTACTAATTATAGAAAAAACAAAATGATGCAAAGACCGTGATAGATAAAATCAAAATTTTATTTAAGTAAAATCCAGTAATAAATTACCATTACACTAACAAAACTAAAGATTATGTTGCAGTATGGTAAACGCTCAATTACTGTATAAAATGAAAAACATTGTTTTTGAAATTTATGATAGCCTCAGCCTGTGTGTTTTGAAATTCATGAAAGCCTCAGCCTGCTTTATGACAGGAAAGGGGAAAAATTAGGCAGCATTTTGTATGAATCTATGTTTAGTTTTTACATCACTGACTTTAAAGACGAACAATATTTATGCGTGAGCAGGCTTCGCTTGCTAATCAGTCATATTTCCATCCAATCTGTTCATGGGAAAGGAAAGGCAAGAAATTCTACTGTACCGAACAGTGAGTAATCCTCTATCTCAGCTTAGTTTGGAGCGGATTATTCCAAGTTGATTTCTGAGATGAATTTGTTTCTCTCTCTCTCTCTCTCTCTCTCTCTCTCTCTCTCTCTCTCTCTCTCTCTCTCAAGCATTATGTTATAAGTAGAATTCTATTTCTTAACCTAGCTCTCTCTCTCTCTCTCTGAATAAGTAGTTTGCATGCTCTGCAACTTCAATTCTATCCAACTAATTTTACACAACAAAAGTGAAAAGCTGAGATAATCTTATGCACAGATCTATACGAAGGTTTCCCTTTCAATAAACTCAATAAATAAATCCTGCTGTTATCTTCTATATATATAAAAATGGATGTATGTGTGTTTGTTCCAGCATAAATCTGAAATGCATTGAGCAATTTCAACCAAACTTGGTATACATACGACTTACTATCTGGAAAAGAATACTGTGAGGGTAAGACATCACTACCACCAGAGGGGGTGGGGGTGGGAAGGGCTTCCCTGAAATGGGTCTGGTTCTGCCCGCAGACTTAGTAACTAAATAAACTGTACATGTAGGTTTATCATACCTCATTTCGGGATATGCATGACTTACTATCTGAAGAAGAATACTGTGGGGGTAAGAAATCACTGGCACCAAAGGGTGGGGGGTGGGAATGGGGTGACATGTAAAAACTACTGAAAACGACAGATATTAGTGTCTAATCCATAGTTTTCGAGGTCGCTGAGATGAATAGTGACACTCCCGATGCCCTTAAGTCCAAGTTCAGCCCCTATAGGGGATGGGGTGAGAAGGGGTGAAATATAAGATATTAAAAATGTTGAGCACTGTAGGACGGGAGGTGGTGAAACAGTTTTTATCCCACAGTTACCACTCATTCCAGTGGATCTCCCTTTTATCTTTAAGAGACTGCAATTTCCAGTGAGACTTGCATTCTTGATTACGATCAACAAGGCACAGGGACTGTCTTTTAAGTACTGTGGAGTGGATTTGAGATTCTCATGTTTTTCCCGCGGACTTTATGTTGTTTGCTAAAGGGTGGATTCACCCAAGAATTTATTTACTCTTGCTCCTGATGGTGAACCTAAAAATGTTGTTTACAATCAAGTTTTGTGCTAAAGTAGTATTATAGTGAATTTGTGAAAGATCATACTTTCTAATTTTTATACTGTATTTATGTTTTTAAAAACCCATAAATAAAAATTCTTTGATATTGCACTATAGATGGATTTGATTACTTTTCCTGTCTAACAGAAGGTTGGGATAAATAAATATCCAGGTGTGTTCTATGTTTTGGGTGTGTTCTATGGTCTGAGTGTATTCTATGCTTTGAGTTTTTACCCTGCAACGCCGGGTACGTCAGCTAGTATTCTTATATAATCAGATGATAGGAAAACATAAAATGAATTTAGTGTAATGAAGCCTAAGCCTAAATTTAGGGAAGAGCGATTCTCTCTCTCTCTCTCTCTCTCTCTCTCTCTCTCTCTCTCTCTCTCTATCTCTATCTCTCTCTCTCTCTCTCTATATATATATATATATATATATATATATATATATATATATATATATATAATATATATATATATATATATACACACACACACACATACACACACATATATAAGTGCAATGAGGCATAAAGGTTTCTACTAAGATAAAGATCTTATTTGACTGTTGACGATGATAGGTGTTACAAATGTAGCCCAAATGAATACTGTAGGTAATTTAAGCCAATGTTTTCCTATATCAGTCATATGGGAAAAGATATGATTTCCTATCATTAAAAACTACATAAAAAAAGGAACACGCATATTCCTAATTATCTATCAGAACATAAAAATTTATTCATTTATCATCGATTTGATTAAGTTTTATGAAATTAGAAAAAATATTTTAAAAAATCCATTAGTATCCGCATTCAATGAAATTTGCTTTTATCGTGCAATTCTTTAACATAATGAATATCAGGATCCCATTTTTAATAAAAAAAAAAAATTGCATATTTTTACACGCATGCCAATATTTATCCAAATATTCACCCATCTGCAGAATGCAGTGCGCGATGAAAAATGTAGCGTGAAATGAAGGAAATCTAAATAAATAAAGAATATTTTCATGTTCTTCTGTATTGCCCAGTGTTCATTATTTCGTTTGAAACATTATTTGCAACGTAATATGAAAGTGTACAAAATGAGAATTGCTCTGTAAAGGTGGGTATTAAAAACGGCGCCACATGGAAGAAACCCTTATAAAATGTCAAAACATGGTATATGAAAGCCCAAACAAACGTGCCATTAGGAAAATATGACGCAAACTGGTGAAAAAGGTGCCAGTGGGTAGAAACGGAATGAAAGGGACAAATGAAAGCCTTACAAATGAAAATACAATTTTTCGTGTCAGATTTTCATTCAGCGACTATAAGCGAAACCCAAAAACGCATATCAACATCAAATATAGGGAGGGCGTTAAAAAAACATAAATCAAAAATACATTCGTTTAGATTAAAAACTTAGAAATAAAAACACGGTACACTTTTTTATTATTACCACTAACACCAGCAATTGTAAAACGAGAAAACGACAAGAAAACGATAAAAAAACCGTCAGTTTCCAAAGGGAAAAATAAATATATTTATTCTATGACATCATTATCGAAGGTCCCCTTGCACGCAGCATTCAGAATAGCCCTTCTTTTTTTTTGTGAAATGCTATACATGGTTCATTTCTTGGAAATTAACAAATCTCTTTCTAGAATCATTGCTGGGACTCTGTGCGAAATAAAAAAAAAAAGTAAAAAATGCGCCGGAGTTTCTTCAGCGTAATCGATTTTCTGTACAGCGTATAGTAATGTATGAAACTCTCAGCCACGGCCCATGAAACTCTCACCCGCGACCCATGAAACTTGCAGCCAAGGCCCTGTGGTGGACTGTGTTGTTGGCATCGATAGCGGGGCCAGACGCACGGTCATGGCTAACTTTAACCTTAAATAAAAATATAAACAACTACTGAGGATAGAGGGCTGCAATTTGGTATGACTGATGATCGGAGGGTGGATGATCAACATACCGACTTGCAGCCCTCTAGCCTCAGTAGTTTTTAAGATCTGAGGGTGGACAGAAAAAGTGCGGATGGACAGACAAATAGCCATCTCAACAGTTTTCTTGTACAGAAAACTAAAACTTTGCTGAAAATCCGAGCGATGACATTCCCTTGAATATGGAAAGGAATGAGATTTGTTAGCTCCTAGTTGGCTTGAAGGATACAGGGTTCCATAATGACAAACTTAAAAGCTATATGGTAGCCTCGAAATATTCTGTTGATGATGGAAAAGATGCGATGTCTTGTAATGGTAACTCATATCTAACAAAGGGAAATGATCATTTTGGGTAAAGTAAATACATTATATACAAAAGGCCAGTAAATAAAACTTTTATGATTACAGTTCATATTAGCTAAGGGCGAGCTATCTACGGGATGGAGCCATCACGTACCCTGAATTCCATTCATTATGTGCAAGCTAGTTTACAATTTTATTTTTCTACAGTTGTAATTCATTCTCATGATGACTGAGACTTCTACCACAGCATATTTTAGGCAACTAGAAAGCGTTAAAAAAACGCGTGTTTTTTTTTTCATAGAAAATTATGAAATTGATCCAAAAAATTCTTCTCTTTGATCCAAGGATCCATACCCGATTCTTCTACATAATTTCATTGAATAGCGCTTTCAGAACTCATGTGGACTGAGACAAATAAACAACATAGCAAGCAAGAGACGTCCATTTAGCTTCGCATAAGGAAATAAAAAAATATATCTTAACATATTTGGAAAAACATTAGAATCGGATAATGCTGACATTTAGCATACAGAAATAAACTTGTAAAATAGTGTGAATGCAACATATGTTCTCAGTCATGCTTTTCTATGAGAAATATCATTTTGAATTCCTATTAAGACGAACGAATGAGGCAGCCTCCATGAATCTATTTTCTGTTATGAAGAAAAGAATTTATTACTGATAATATTCTGATCAAGACTGACGCTTTCCACCGGAATTCCTTCATGGAAAGAATACCGATGAGTTGGAGCTCAGATCGACAAAGCTGAATAAACTACCTCAGACATGAATGCAAGCATCTGCTCGGAGTCACATACCATGCTTACAAAGGAACGTCCTTAAAAGCCTGAAAGATAGATGCAACTTCAGCTGACGGAAAAGAAAATATGGTCTGTCTGAATGATGGCGGTTCAATATATATATATATATATATATATATATATATATATATATATATATATATATATATATATATGTGTGTGTGTGTGTGTGTGTGTGTGTGTGTGTGTGTATGTATGTGTATATATATATTTATATATAACATATATACATATATGTATATACGTACATATACATATGTATATACTGTATACGTATATGTATATATACTGCATATACATATGTATATATAAGTATATAAATATATATATACATGTGTGTATATATAAATATATATATATATGTATGTATATATATATATATATATATATATATATATATATATATATAAATATATATATATATATATATAAATATAAAGTATTTACCGTGTATATATATATAATGTTTTCCTGTTGAAGGATATAAAAGGTTTTTAAAAAATGGGCAAAGAAATTCCAAGACATTCCTTCATCATTCATATCTATCTCTAGACAAATATGAAACAATAAATCAGCGGCCAAGATCTAAAAAGGTGGCTCAATTTTCCATTTGCATGATATATGAAATATGAATAATACTTCTAATAGCATAATAGTAACGTCTGACAAAGTAGCTGTTTCAGCATGAAATAACTTTCTAAAATAAGAGAGAGCTCTCCTGCACCTGGCTGACATATTACTTTCTAAACGCTTTTGGCAGCTCATTAGCCAACAAATTAGCTCAGACTGCAGGGGTAAACTTATCATAAAGGTCGTTCATGTTATACGGCATACTAAGGCTACGCTCGATACTAAAAAGAGAAATATTATTTTTTACTACGACGTACAGTGATAGACTATTATTATTATTATTATTATTATTATTATTATTATTATTGCTGCCGTTTTTCAGCGTTTAAAAACATACAACAAAAAAAAGTCATAATTTTCCATTAGCTCAATACGCAGGTTTCCACTGAAAAGAAACTATAATATGAAGAAAAGTAAAAAAAAGACATCGAAAATTAAGCACAGTAAAATACGGATAAAAATGGTGAAAAATATAAGGAAGTACGAAAAAAGGTCAACATACACCTACATCAATCGCAGTTCATAGTATAAAACAAAAATAATGTGAATTACACTTAGTGTCTTGACGGAGCATTTCTTAAAACTGAAGAGAAGAGCATCCAAAACATTAGCTGGAAGATTGTCCAACAAATCCTCTGATCCTAGACCAAGCCACACATACACTGTAGCACTTTAAAGGAAAGCAAGTAGAGAATGGTCTGCAAAATGAGCACTAATTTCCAACTGTACGAGCACTATCATTAAAGGCAACGAGGAGTTCCCTACCGAGATGTAGATTATGGAAGGTGGCTATACTAGATATTTAGCAAACTATGGACTGCATCAGATCTGCTATTGCAGTGCGAGGGGGATACTAGAACTTAGTACCTTTAATTAAAGACGCAAAGGACCAGGAGAATACTAAACAAGAGAACTATTTTCCAACAATGGATCTGGAGTGACCCTTGCGGCGTCATCTCTAATGCTGAAGGTTTAATAAACAATACCTAATTATCCGACAGCAAAAGATGACATATTTAATTCTGGAAAGAAGAAACCTATAGTTAAAGGTAACCGACAGTATAAGAATGTCAATTTCTTTCTCCATTGACTTCTATATTTCGGAGAACTGTTTCAGCTTTCTGTACAACCACTGACTTACTAGTAGGAGTAAGATTTGATCATCGACATATCTGGATTCCCCATGAAATGTCTCAATTCGTTTTTGCATGTTTCTCGGTAAGAGCATAATAAATTTGTAATTTCGGTGGAAACTGAAATTATAAAATTTTATTTTAAGAAAGACGATTTTTTTAACAGCTCGTGCGTTTCTTACAGGAATTTCAATTGCGGTGCATTTATTGGCCTGGGGCCTGGCCTTACAACCGCTGCTCTTTCAGAATATAAAGCCAACGTTCGCTTTCTTTATGATAATATTGAATTAATTAAATTCCAATTTTATAAGACGAAAAACTACCATCCACTCAATCTATATACTTGGATAGTTAAACTTTGTTCTTATTCACATATCAATTTCATTTCTAAAATCACCCTTCGTCTAAAACGCATTATGCATTATGAGAGTATAAATGAACTGAGCTGTCCAAATGCAGTCATTTGAGGTAATGGGTGTACATCTTGCATGCTTCAGGTCTGCACTGATTTCCATCGGTATGTGGGTCACAGATCAGATAACTGTTCCACAGAAAACATAGATCTGGTCTTTATTTTATTTATTTATTTATTTTTATTCTTTTTTTTTTTTGTGGGAGAAGGAATTTCATCTGATGCTTTCCTGAAAGAACTATATTGTATCCTAATATTTTCTTTAAAAAATACTGATCATAATTTTACGTCATACAGCTTATCCTAAATACATTAACAATTTTGTTCTGAGTTTTATTGTCTACTTGATTAACGTTAGTTTCTGTAATATTTTATAGCTATAAAATAGATACCATGCTGTGAAAAGCTGACTTCTAAGAAAATTAAGTTTGGTTTAGATCTTTTAATAATCTTCCGATTATGCTCTTCATGCTGTGAATCAAATATTAATAACTGTATTTCAAAAATTAGTTTGAAAATAAAATGGGAATCGTAGTGATTTATTTGTACGGAATGAGACACAATCGTTAGTTTTGATGCAATCAATAATCTTTCTTCAAGTATCTGTGTAAAATAAAAGCCATTTGTTTAGGAACGAAAAGTCAACAACAAATAAAAGATTTTTCTCGTGATACCCATGAAACGTCGTCTATTAAGTCTCTGGTTCAGTCAGAAACAATAAAACAAATCTTATTTTTGAGTTCATACGAGTCACAGTGTTAAGAATCTAATTGATCGCTTTATGTAATGCGCATCATTCTTAAGGGCGTCGATAATATAATAGTACACCCAAATAACGACGAAGTTCACCGACTTTCACAATAGCGAAGGCTTACGTATCTTTTATAAATAAGTTTGCAGGGAGCCGAGTCATCTTATCTGCCTACTAATGAAACTATTCCCTCACTCGGAAGAGAGGGGAATAGGCCTAAACACATCCTGCCGAGACAAGGAGGTTACTTCTTCATACTGGATATCTAATTTCATGATCAAACCCCACATTTGCCTTCTGAACGTTAACTGATGTCATCTCTTATAGCAGTTAAAGAGTATTGAATGGGGAAAAAAATAAAACAGCAGTGATCTCCTAGACCTATATAATGGGCAGTGCATACGGTTATAATATAATCTAAGTATTTTATGCAATCAAATCGTACGGTTGTTCAATTAAGACTAAATTTCTTCGGGAAGTTCCCTCTGAGAATTCTAATGAGAAGTTTAGAGTTGATAAAGTTTGGTACAGTTGTGTAATATTTATCTGGGTATAATGTAAAGCTCTACGAAGTGGAAATAGATGAAACCTTCAGGGGATTTGGAGATTTCTGTGTCTCTTCTGCTGGCCTGAATGGATTAAGTTTATGTCAATACCAATATAGAATACTAGCGTAACTAATCAATATGAATGATTCAAACATCTATAAAGTAGATATTAATGATATTTTGCATTAATGGAAACGAATGTAAGGAAAAGAATAGTGACCCCATTTTCCCAAACCAAGCCTATAATTTAGCCCAGGGTTTTCGAAAAACCAGAGATGTCCTGTTACTTGCATTCGTTTAAAGCCAGAATTAAGTGACAAAACTGTGATAAGGAGTTTATCTAAAATGGAATTAGAAGGAGCATGGTTTTCTGCATCCTTTTGTAATTTTCCAGATTCGTAGGTCTTCGATGCTACTTTTGTGAATGAAAAGGATTTAAACCAACTTGGGAGTCGCATGCTGTAAAGTATGCATACGCAACCTACAGCCCGAGGGCCACAGTCACCACGCAACGACACACTGTGCGAAGTTTTAAGCGTATTTAACTTTGTATTACGAGAAAATATTACTTTCTAAAAAAAAGACTATTGGCACTGTCTAGAATTGGCGCTTATTAGCTTTTAGTTTTCTGTAAAAAAAAAACTATTATGCCGGCTTTGTCTGTCCGTCCGCAATCTATTCTCTTCGCAGTTTTTTCTGTCCGCACTTTTTCTGTCCGCCCTCAGACCTTAAATATTACTCAGGCTAGAGGGCTGCAAATTGGTATGTTGATCATTCACCCACCAATAATCAAATATAATAAACTGCAGCCCTCTAGCCTCATTAGTTTTTTTTATTTTATTTAACAGTTAAAAGTTAGCCCAATCCGCGCCTCAGGCAACGATGGGATAAAGCTACACCGGGCCGTGGTTAGTTTCCAGGGCATGGCTTATACACATCATACCAGAGCACTGAAAGATAGATCTATTTTCGATGCGCAGTTTATAGTTGCAGCGGCTGTACGGAAAACTCGACTGCGCCGAAGAAACATCGGCACATTTTTATACTTGTTTATGTTATGTCACAACAATCCAAATGACATACTAAGAAAAAAGAAAAATATTATTTAAACTAAAACCACCATAGTTGCCTTTATTTCTCATGGGAATCATAAAGGTTTCTACCCTTTCTCAATGTAGATCAGAATTCCGTGCATGTGTGATTCTTATATCATTTTCGGAGAACTGCACACCTATAATTTTTTTATAACAAGTCTCTACTGGAAATAATATTTACTAGCCGAGCAATAAAGTGAAGGGTAATGCTTTCAGCAGCGTCTATGTCACTGTATCTGAAAGTTATAAAGTTGACTTTAAACACGTTAAAGAGGGTGCTATGAAATTTTAATTGTGGTTCTTGTGTTTGTGTATCAAGAAATCTTTAGTAATAATCATAGTAATATTTTTTGAGCATTTTTTCTCCTGAGCACTTAAAATCTTTAGAATATATAGTATATATTCTTATACTGTATGTATATACATATATATATATATATATATATATATATATATATATATATATATATTTATATTATCTATATATATAATTTATATATTTTATGTATATATATATGATATATATATATATATATATATATATATATATATATATAACTCTATATATATAAACAATTCTTTTGTCATACCTACTGTGTAGCGTTTAAGTCAGTGAAAAGAGGTAGTTAGGGTGGCTGAACAGCAAGATAAAAAGATCCAGACAATAAGGAAATAATGTTCAAGGTAAAAAAAAAAACAAAAAAAAAACACACACACACAGGTGCACTAAGATTTATTAGTTGGAGGGGTCCGACCTTAAGACTGAAGAAAGGAAGCCGGATTGGAGGTAAAGTAAAACGCTGAAATGTAGATGCAGCTAAGGACCGAAGGCACACTGCAAGCACCCTTTAGTAATGCCTACAGTGTACCAAGCGAGGTGCACTGACCGCACTACACCCTGCGTGGCAGTATAGTGTGTAGTCAATAGGGAAAGTTGTCTACAAAGATGAAATATCTGAACATTGTTAAGTAAGAAATTTAAAGACGGAAATCATGAGACCCATCTTATGGAATGGGAGTTATCTCTGTACAATTCTGTGTGAGATCTAAATAGTATAATCATATTTCAGCAATACTATATCATCTCCATAGATAATGGAAGCCTGACAATGCTTAGCTTCCAGATATCATCATACGATATAGTTTTTAAAGGCTGTTAAGAATGAACTGGGAGTTATTTGTAGCTCCGAAACTATTTACGCATATTAAGCCATGTGAAACGAAATTTACAGCTACTATCCGGTGAAAGCAGAAATCTTCATAATCCTGTATATTTATTGGAAGTGATTGGAGATGTCATCGATCTGCCACAAATACACTGACTTGTAGCAACAGCCACCTCTTTAATCACGTATCGTCTTGGTTATTCTTTAATCATTCTTGAAATTGCATAGGTATTTTACGCATACTGCTTTATTTACTCACTGAATTCTGAGTTGAATTTAGTAATGCTGAGTATTATTATTATTATTATTATTATTATTATTATTATTATTATTATTATTATTATTATTATTATTATAAAAATAGTTTAACCAGAACACTGAGCTGATTAACGGCGCTCATAAGGCTGGCCCGAATGATTAACACGGAGTGGAGTACCAGGTCTAGGCCATAGGCAAAGTACTGGGACTGATGAAAGAAAAATTAAATTTTAAAAATATGCAAAAAGGCATTAAATTATTACAGAATTTCCAGTGGCGTAGTATTATTTCCCAGGATTTATTTGGTTTGACAGAGATATATCCTTGTGCAACACGTTTTTCTTTCATTTTCAATTCCCTTCCTTGTGGCTATCATTTTTGTGATCTTTTAAATTATTCCAGCTCCGTTTTGAGATTTTGTTCTCTCTAACCCTTTTCCATTCATCTTCAACTAAGGCATGTTAATTCTCTTGTTAATATTTGTAAGAGAAAATGTGTATCTATTTGATACCGTTTAATCCTTGGCCGTGAGGGTATTTTCCATGTTGTAAAATCCCTCGAGAAGTGATTATTCTTCAGTGTTCCATTACTGAGGTGGAAATGTCAAAGTACAAAAACTTTTGATAACTGGAGGTAGAATTTTCACTCTTATTTGTGCTGAATTTCAATCTTAAGAATATCTCATTTTAAAACTGCTGAGCTACAATGTATTCTTTATGACAAGGAAGTTCTTTTTAAAGAGAAGGTATGCTTGAAGTAACGCAGGAGTTAATGCATCACTGTGAATGAAAGCACAGAAAGAATATATAGAATATAAAAAGACTGACTGACTGATTGTTAGTATTCATTGCAGCATGAGTCAGTTGCAGAATAAAGGACATGAAAGTAAATTAAATCTCAAGGCATGCAAAGGTAAACAATAAAAACAACAACGTGTTAGATCTAGGCATTTGGGACCTGTCCCCCACCGGCTGTCGGCCTAAGAAACAGGAGATCAGCGCCTGCCCTATGAGCCTACAGAGGCCCAGGAGGACTTTAACTTAAAACTTAACAAACAGAGAAATTCTGCAAGGTCAAGAATATGTTTTATAAATTGTAAAGAATACCTTTCTTACCATTAGATACTGGAGGCATTGAATTAAGTGAATAGAAGTTTGTGTCATGTAAGTGCAGTCTTTAAATTCTTGAACCTAAAAACCGGTAGACACACTAGAGACATTTTTCGCTTTTAGAATTCTTCAGTAACTAGGGCGCATAAACGCTAGAATCTAGTAAAATGTTTTCCTTCAGTTTCATTTGGTTACCCCTTAGTTTCTACTAACTTTTGGAGATTCAAGGGATTTTAATAAGAAGTATGTGACTAATGAGAGTGATCTTTACACACACACACACACACACACACACATATATATATATATATATATATATGTATGTATGTATGTATGTATGTATGTATGTATGTATGTATGTATGTATGTATGTATGTATGTAACGGTCACTTTCATCAATCACATACTTCTTGTTAAAATTCCCTTACTTATCTATTAACTTTTGGAGAGTCAAGGGATTTTAACAAGAAGTATGTGACTGATGAAAGTGACCTTTACACACACACACACACACATATATATATATACACGCACACACACACACATATATATATATACACGCACACACATATATATAAAAATATATATATATATATATATATATATATATATATATATATATATCATATATATATATATATATATACATATACACACATATATATGTAAAGGTCACTTTCATCAGCCACAGACTGCTTGTTAAAATCTCTTGAATCTCCAAAAGTTAATAAATAACTAAGTGGTAACCAACCGGGATAGAAGATATTAGTTTAAGATATTAGTTTTCAATTCGTTCGAAACTGTCTTGAAGTCTGTCTTTTGTAGGTGAAATCAGTTCTCCCACCCAAAATTATTAAAAGTCTTTGAATTCCATCTAAAATACCCAAGGTTTAACCATATTGTTGTTGATAAAGCTGGTTCAGAGTTATAGCATAAATCACTATAATAGCACTTTTTTCATTATAAATTTCAGATATGAAAGACATTTTTCGAACGTAATATATATCACTTACTCAGTCGTAAAAGGAATCGATATTCATACTCTATAAATAAACTAATCAATAAAAATTATCAAAAGAGAAAAGAAAAGATGTTGGAGAGCTTCCGGCGTAGTTTTTGGCAAGAAATTCTTGGAAGAGTTCGGATGACTACGCCCTAAGTTCAGAGTTGATTAGAAAACTTCGGGGCAATGAACGTTTTTCTCTTTTAATGTTTTTTTTTTACCGTTTGTTTGTTATTAAATGCTCTGGTGCCTGAACGATGAAGTGAAAATACATCACATCTACTGTGAGAGTCATATGACATTCATTAACTTTAACGAATTAGCGAAAAATTCAGGGCAAATAGACACGGCGTAGAGACAGATAGACAGACAGACAGATCAGAGTTATATACTTATCGCGAGTACTAAGTATATAACTGTGTCTTTGTAGTTAATAATACAAGTTTCCGGAAAATTATTAATGCTAAAAGAACGAATCATTTTGGGTACCCTGAGCCTCTTTGCTGAACCCTCGTTTTACAGGCAATTCCGTCAGCCAATCACGGAGCCCCCTCACAATCACGTGTTTGGGCGTCACCTGTCTCACCTGGCCCGAGGTACTATGGCCTACCATTGTAACTATAATTCCGTGCATACAGCGCATCAGAAGTGGGTCAAATCTCGACAATGAATCCACGTCCTCTAGGTATCACTGTATAAGTTTAGCTTTACAGTCAGCAAGTAACAGACTAATCACGGCGCTTAGCTCTTACCCTCCACTCGGTAGATAAAACATGGTACTCATGATAAACCCGTGGTGACTAATAGACTAAATACAACTATGCATACTGAAACACAACCGGTCTAACGTAACATCTGCATAGAAATAACGTAATTTAGCCTGACCTTCCTCTTCTGACACTTTGAGCTCTCTCTCTCTCTCTCTCTCTCTCTCTCTCTCTCTCTCTCTCTCTCTCTCTCTCTCTTCTTACATTTCAAAATTAATGAATCATGTTGATTGACCTAAGTTTTAATCAACTCTTTAATTTAAAACTGTTATCATATATATATATATATATATATATATATATATATACATACAGTATATATATCTATATATTATATATATATATATATATATATATATATATATATATATATATATATATATATATGTATGCATATAATATATATATATATATATATATATATATATATATATATATATGCATATAATATATATATATATATATATATATATATATAGAGAAGAGAGAGATGAAAGAGAGAGTTACGTTTTTAATTGCTACCCCTAATTATCGATGTGTCACTAATATCTCTATTTCGTTCCTTGCACTTCCACTTTAAAGAATCATCGATTAGAAGCTTTTAGATTGCCAGGTTATAGTATGAAAATCTCTCTCTCTTCGACAGTTATATCTCTTCCCTTTCTGTAACTTTAGTGTATACTGAGTGTTACAACAGGACGTTCAATTTGGCTTACTAACTCTACCAAATGTCCACAACCGTACGCTACGGTACGTACAGACCGTCCAGTGATAAACGTGTGTGGAGGCATCAAGAAGAATTACATTCCTTTTACAATGAGAGCTAACTCCCCAACCCTTACATTCAGAATGGCAATGGTACTTCTAGCGGCTGATGTATTGTTTGATGGTATACGCAGCCATCTTGTGGAGCAGAAATAAAGCCCTGCCCCCTTTAGAGTTTGCCCTAACGTCCTCATGTCCCCGTAGGCCAATAGGAGATAATTTTATAGAAGAGGAGCCCCTGTAGGTACCCATGAA
Organism: Macrobrachium rosenbergii; assembly: GCF_040412425.1. NCBI lineage: Eukaryota > Metazoa > Arthropoda > Malacostraca > Decapoda > Palaemonidae > Macrobrachium > Macrobrachium rosenbergii. The sequence continues at coordinate 57,481,960 of NC_089795.1, forward strand.
ATGGCACACTGTGGCTGAAGTAAATGAGTTACCTCTCAAAATTATTGCATGAAATTCGGCCTATGTGAAGCTGTGCGCAACTGTGCCCTATCCTTCCTGGCAAGGCTTCCTGAATCATTGATGGCTGTAATGGTGCATGGTCTTCCCACGTGCATCGTGGTGGCCATGTTGCCGGTGAAAGTTCACTCAAGTAACGAAATGGTTATGCTATCACCATCATGCCCTCATGACGCCTAAATTCAAACCAAGTAACTACTGTGAAGATTTGCATTAAGTAGAAGTCCTGGTAGCCACTAGCGGATCCCAGGGGTTGGGGTGGGGGCACCTTGGCACGTGCCTTCCCCATGAAAAATAATGACAAAATAATAATATTGAAGATTTAGATAATAATAACATAAATAAGAAATATAAAAATGTGAAAAAAATCTATTATATAAATAATAATAAAATTGAAAGGGGAGAGTGTATATATACATATATATATATATATATATATATATATATATATATATATATATATATATATATATATGTGTGTGTGTGTGTGTGTGTGTGTGTGTGTGTGTGTGTGTGTGTGTGTGAAATGGGTGTCCCCCCAATGAAATTTTTCTGGATCCGCTAGTGCTGATAGCGGACGCATATATTTTTTTTATATCATGGATTCCCTGGTTCACTAATTACTGGATCTTCGAGCATCAACCCTTGATTCTTTTCATTATTAAGTAGTTTAACCAGAACACTGAGATCATTTATTCAACTGTCATAGGGCTGACCCGACGGGCGTGTCTTTATTAATAATAAAGTTTATATTTTATTTATTTATATTAAATTACAGCTTCTGAAACATTTCGTAATAGGCATAACTGGAAATGATAGAGATTCTGACAATTTTTTTTTTCTAACTTGCTTACAAGAGTTGACATTCGTCATGTTGGATATTATGCAAAAAAAAAAAAAAAAATTTAATTCCACGTTACTTTACATCCTTCACATATAGGGATTCCATCAAATCCATGTGTGAAACGAGAATGACCAGTTCCAAGGCGAGTCAAATTTACTTGAGTGTGTCATTCCTTTTAAAGTGATAAATTCCACAGTCCAATAATGAGTTCGATCTGCTGCTCATTTAGAATCATTTCTCCATGTAATCTGTCATTTACCAATTGTAATGGATTTTAGAGATGCTTTATAATTATTAACAGGAACATCTACAGTACGTGATCTTGTAATAACAGTTACAACTTTGGCTGCTTATCCGGCTCTTCATTTCTTTTGATGCCTGTGTGGGCAGGAATCTAAAATATTTCTTCATTTTTACCATCTTCATATAATTTGTGTTTGGATTATAATTTCCAGGGGCTTCTATGGCACTTCTATAACGGCTGAAAACTACAAATTTCAGTAATGGCATGTCTTTAATAACTTATATGGCTGTTAAATAGAAGAATTACTAGTAAAGGAAAATTGGTATGCTTTTTGGGGTGATATGACTACAAATCGCCCCTCCTGATGAAGACTTGGACCCGTTGGTGTATACTGCATAGTATACATTGAACATATAAGAGTTACATCTTATATGTTCAACTGTGCGTAGTTCATGATGTTCTGAGGTACATGCCTAATTTTTAGATGTCTTTTTATTTAGCTGACCTTCATTATTTGGCAATAATATTGTTCCTGGTACACTCTTCAGTGTGTCATGTTTCCTTAATCTAACTTTTGAGTTAAGTATACACTGTACTGCCAGATAACTCTCAAACTGGATTTTGTTTTGCTTCGACCGATCATGTTTTGTTTTTTATTTGTCTAAAAGTGTTTCGTCTGTTGAATGTCTATTTAAAGGGCGGTTTTTACATTTCCCTGATGACATCTGATTTCACTTTCCGTTATTAAGAGCATTGACCAGTTCTCGTTTCCCAACAGAATCAAAATGAGTCAAGCTGGGATCTCGCCAAATTTTTGTTCAGCCCTTCAATAACCCATTGCAAATTTCTTATGCATAATGCTATGTGTGTTTTCTCATTGCATAATACTATATATATATATATATATATATATATATATATATATATATATATATATATATATATATATATATATATATATACATACACATACACACATATATGTGTATGTGTTTGTGTTGTGTGTATGTGTGTATGCGCGCGCACTTCAGACATTTCTAAAGGTTTTACATATTTAGCTTATAGTGTAGACCGAACAAAGAGCCGCCTATCCTTAATGACTATTATCTCTAATAAAAGAGAGCCTGAAAAGGTACATACAAACGTAAGACTTGCGTGAAAGAGAAAAGAGCTAATGAGACTACTCATTCCTCTCTAACTTTGTTTACCCCAACTCCTTTCTTTCCCCTCTGGTAATTAGGACAATCTCTCCATCTCCACCTACAGAACTTCCTTCCAGCCTCAAAGCAAGCGCTAACGAGACAAATAACAAAGTAGAAGAAATAGAAAACAAAATTCTGGACAGAATAACTGATCCGACAATTTCAACACCAACGGATGTGTGTGAAAATTACTGCCCTTATCAAAAGCGGCATAATGCACAGGACTTACTTAGCTACATCGACACTTATTCCCACAGAAAATTATTTTGGTACCCTTGTATTTTACTCTAAATACTACAGCAGATAACGAATCCCAGACGGCTGAGGTATCCATAGTCACCAACCAACCAAACCAACGTTGTCAAACTCATGTTCTGCAAGGAAATGGTCCCCTCTTGATCACTGACCTGATCACTGACCTTTCTCGCTTTACTGCAAAAATGTTTGAAAATTCCAGATATTCAGACCTCATCCAATCTACTGACCTATCGTGAGACAATGTCCTTTGGTTCGAATATCACTGCATCAGTATTCCTCTTTTTCTTCATATCTGGAGTTGTTTTATCATCTCACACTTTTTTCGGTAACACTTCCTTTGGTTATGATGGTTAATGCCCCGACTATCACAATGCCCTCTTAACTTCTCGAATTCTTCATTCACACTTTTTGGATATGCGTGTCACTACAAAGCCTTAGATCCAAATGCAAGAACATGAAGTAATTCTGATGTCTGGAAGCATGATTCGAACCAGAATCCAGAGTATCAGAACCAGGTCAAATTAGATCTAAGGCTTTTATTTTAGTGACAAGCGTATCCAAAAAGTGTGAGGAATTAGAAAAGTTAAGATGGCATTGTGGTTATATTTATATTTATATATATATATATATATATATATATATATATATATATATATATATATATATATATATATATATATATGTATATGTATATATGTGTGTTTGTGTGCGCGTGGGTGTGGCCGTGCGCATGAGTTCTGCAACATGTCAATGAGCTGTGCTACAGGTGTGTTCACCTGTTTATTATTTGCTTCACACCTTGTCACTTCTGTGTATTCGTTTCTGGTTCTGCTGACCCTTCCACTACCTTAATTGGATGATCGTACATTTATACTTCACAAAGTTCTACGCCTTTATTTAATTTGTAAGCTATTCCTGTATCCTGTGACAGTTCGAGGTAAAGTGTCCAATTACGTATTGTATAGAGTCCAAGTATTACTGATAATCCTTTTATTGCCTTTGCTCTCTGTCAGTGATGGCTTCCTTTTCCTCTAACGATGGCTTTTATGGAAAATTCTGATATCCTTCTCTCTTCTCATCTCAACGTAATTCTGAATTTATTCTCAGTCTTTTCTGTTTTTATTCAGTTCTTGTCTTACGTCAACATCAGGGATGCTGGAATTCGACTTGACAGGATCTTCATTATTAAATTTATTCACTGAACCATTTTTAGAGCGAATTTGATTAGTCGTTATTTCTTTCTTGCGATCAAATAAAAATAACTAATTGAAGATGCAATGAGAAGGGGTTGTGTCTTAAAATTATACTGCTATATAATTTTCTGTGCATACTTATTCCTACTTGTATTCAATATACAATATTCCCACCACTGGCTAAAGTAGCATAGCTTGTTTGCAAGGAACTGAACAGACTTAACAGTCTCCCCCTATTTACTGAGGATTTATTCTCATTGTTACGTAATAATTGGAGCTGCATTCGACCTCAAGTTCTCATTTCCGCAACACTTGAAAAGCGCAACTCATCCTGTATTCCGTGCATGAACTATATTCCTATTTTGTTCATGCACATCCAGTGAGAACACGAATAAATTTCAGAAATGCAAGTTGTTGTCTCCCCAGAAGATGCTTCCTCAAATCTATACACAAAGGTTTTGGTGCACCCCACAGGCAAAGATAGAAGCCGCAGAGATAAAAGGGGGCGGATGCCATTAAGATACTCTCCCTGAGTTATTTGAACTAAAATGTTTGCTATAGTGTCATAATGATTAGGAGCATCCGTTGGATGCTGAATAATTCATTCTATCATATTAGTAACTTCAAATGTGAGCCTGGTATACACTGGCGGTTTTCTATTTGTAGAGAATTTCGCCCCGCGGGTGAGAAGACGGCTTACACCCGTCACGAGCAGTCTGGTGGATGAAGAATGAGACCAGCTGCAAAAGTTGTTAAACATAGAAAAATCAGAGCAAGAAGAGTTTCTTCCATCATTCTGCCATCGCCTTTATTTCTGTCTTTCATTTTAACAAACTCCTGAGTTCCATTCAGCTTCATCAACTTATCATTGCTAACACTTACCCTCTCACTAACACTCTCACGCTTTTTTCCATTCCTATATAATCTACCGTCGACTCTCTTACCTATTATTCTGTTCGCATGTTCTTCTTTCAGATCTTGCACCTCCATTTTACCCAAATCGTTCCATGCAGACATGATACACTTCTGCAAAAAATAACAATACTTTTCTTCTAGAAATACTAGATAAATTAGGCATCCTCCTGTAAAGTCTTATACTGTGCTAAGTTCATTGTCATTATAAACCCTCGCAGTTACCTTTGAATAATCATCACAAAACACAAATTTTCACTATACCTTCAGAACACATGTTTATCAGTTTTGTTATACTTCTTAAATTCTTCAACAGCTCCTATATACCATATTGTGAAGTCGGGGCTTTTCATGTAATTTCTTAGTGATAAACATTGACGAAAACAATTTCTGCATTTACCAAATTCATACTACGTTTTCCTATCATGTTTTTTTTTCTACTTCGTTTCAGCATTATTATAATTCCTTGCGTTTTCAGTTTCTCAAATTAATACTCTGACAATCATTATTTTCTTTCCCCGATGAAAATATTGCGTACACTACTCAGTCGCTGATCAACGTCACCATGATGCTGGCTGTAAATGACAGTGGTCTCTGCTCCCTTTCCGCTCTTCATCATTAGATTTTTACTTCCTTACTCGTAGCATCATCTCTCGTCTATATCCACTCTCTATCTCTTCTATGATCTACATTCAACGATGGTCCTCCAATCAGTGGAGAACTGTGTTCTCTTTTGACAACGTATGTCCATTTGCACCTTTAATGGAATGCGCACTTGAGCGTGAACCTTTCTCTCCGCATGGCCTTTCAAACAGATTAACTTCTTGTTTTCATAATCTTGTTCGTATTTCCTCTGCCGTTTCCGTGTTTGTGATTAAATCTCTACGGCTTTATAACTTGCGGCCTCTTTTATGATTCTCTTCATTACTACTCTTCTCTTCTCCCATGCTCTATGGTTCCCTGTTTATCGAGTCTTTCGCTACACATACACTCAATAGGTTCCCTACACTACAAGGTCCCTACTGCGAGCCTTGAAAGTGCGATTTTAACCCCTCGTATACCGTATCTTCACAAAGTGCTTTCGTTATTTTACCCTCCCTTCCGTTTCTGTTTCTCCTTTCTCCGTAACCAGTTCCGATATTTAGATCTCTTGTACTTTAAGTATTAAGTCTCAAATGAACAGTTTTCTCGAGGGCCTCACATTAAATTGATCCCCAGCAAATGGCTGTCTTTGTGCACTCTTCAGCCATACGCTGCCCTCATTTTCACTAACATGGCGTTACAGTACCTATATAGGGGAGTTATAATCTAAAACACAAGATATCCTCCAACTGTTTGCATCCGATTTTTCATTTTTGCTGTTACTCCATTTGTTCATTTTTGCTGTTATTCCATTTGTTCCACAAATATAATTTTATAATAACCTAATTTCACTCTGAAATACCTAAGACTTCTATTAAAATCATCAGATCTATAGTTTTTATTCTGGATCTATTATATGCAAACATACATTTACGAATGAAGTATATACTTATATTGACCATACATTATTACCTAGGAACAATACAGTTTATTACCTACTTGCCTTATACATTTCTCATGTATTGTCTCACGTATTTCTGGTTTTATTCATTTTGCTTCCGGGTCAAATAAAAATTGACTGTTTTACTTTTCTCTCTAAAATTCATTTTATCTACATTAATTCCTGGAAACATTTAATAATTGAACTCTGTGCCTATTTGCCCTAAACCGTCTAGATATGTTTCAACAACATTTTCTGCCTCGAAAACTTTCAATTCTCTAAAGTGCTGTTAGCAAGATACATTCGTATTACAGAGTTTAAACGAGGAAAATTGATGTTTCCGATGCAAGAAAACGCTCGAAAACCTCGGGCCTTATGTGAACTAGTTTTGTTTTCAACTGAGCGTTTGGCATTTCGAGAAACTAGTTTTATTAAGCTCGTTCGTTGAAGGAACATCATACAGAATTCCTCGAAAAGTGCGCGACCTCAGGCCCACTCGGAATGTCATCAAACATATACACACGCACTACGAAATGTCATCCTGAGTCCATGCCTTTGAAAGAGCTGGCAAAGATTTTATATCATAACAACACTGGCTGTTTTACCTTATTTGAAGGAAAGTTACCTAAATTTATCACTAGCGAAAGCGGAAGTGTGGACAGTAATCTTTTCTATACTGCTATATCACTTCATTCCATTTAGGTCAGCTCTTGTTTTTTTTATATCTACGTAAGGGAGTTGATAACTTTATTTCCAACATACCTACTTTCCAGTTATTTTTCTTGGTAATTTATCGTCATTTATATCCGGAAGCTCTTCTAAAAAGTTTTCCCCGGAACTTGTTCCCAACTCTTGCCTTGGAATTTTCCTTGTTTTCGACATCTGCTGGTGAGAACCTCGCGCCGGCTTATTGATATTCCCTCTTTCTTTACATTTTTCTTCTTCCGCTCTTTAATTATTTCTTTTTTTATGCTTCTAACTTATTTTACTTTCTTCTCGTGCGAGGATTCTTTTTATTTTTAGTACTGCACTGACTTTAAATATTATCATTACAAACACGTTACCTACAATAAATCACAGGCCTCTCAGAAAAGTTGTTCAAGAAACATTGTTCAAATGAAAAGTTACTTGCATTAACCACAAACTACCCTTATTATTTTTATGCGAAATGAATAAAACAGGTATTAGATGTATACAGTGCAGCAGCTATAATTCATATTTATGTTCAAAGTGTCATTCGTTTTCAACATCGCCAACTAATATTCTCTTTATCCTGACAGTAGACGCTCAGTACAAGGTCGGTAACGTAATGTTCATAATCATAATTTGGGGATGGCTCTCGCTTCTTGTAAGGTGTGCAGTTTTATACGATAAACAAACCCTCTTCAAGTGAGCGCCCTTAAATTAATATGAAGTTGTTATATCCAGCATACTGAAGATTACAAAAACATCCATAAACATAACCATGTCAAGAGTGCCAGACGATTTTTCGTCGCGTTAAAAAAAAAAAGATATAAAGGATCATCCTCATTAAGAGTACAATGAACTGTATAGTTATAGTTATATGCACTCAACATCCACTATGTCCTTTAAGAAACTTGTACCCACCACACGCCAGCGACTTACATGTCAATCTCCAATTTTTCCAAAGAACAATATTTCCTGTTCTTCCAATAACATGCTGATTAGGTAGAAACTCGCACATGTTCACTCTGGCCATGCGATACTGAGGAGTAATTGTCACGTGATGATGCATTTATGGAATAGAGGACAATTACGATATGTTAACTTTTACTACAAGACTCCTTTGAAACCCCATACAATTTTTCCTATTGGATGTCTACCGTATTACGTCCTACTTACCTTTTTATGTCAACACTACTCGAGGTCCCATCATTTACCAGAAAATTTTAATTTTCGTTACCTCAAATTTCTTTTACATATATTCAGCTTGTTTCCCTTTTTATTTTTCTGTAAAACAAAACTACTGAGATGGCTTTCTGGCTGTCCGTCCGCACTTTTTCTGTCCGTCCCCGGATCTTAAAAACTACTGAGGCTAAAAATTGCAAATGGTATGTTGATCATCCACCCTCCAATCATCAAACATACCAAATTGCAGCCTTCTAGCCTCAGTAGTTCTGATTTTATGTAACGCTAAATTAAGCCATGATCGTGAATATGGAATCGCTATAAGTGCCAACAACACAGGCCACCACCGGGCCGTGGCCGAAAGTTTCATGGGCCGCGTCTGAGAGTTTCATGGGCCGCGACTGAGAGTTTCATGGGCCGTGGCTGAGAGTTTTATACAGCATTACACGCTGTACAGAAAACTCGATTCCGCCGATTTCTTCGGCGCAAATTTTGTACTTGTTTTCATCGTTATCAGGTGGTACTGATCCGAGGGAGTTAGACTCGTTAGAGTCTGGACTGGAGGTGCCTTCGTCTTCAGTGATACGATAGAAAGTCCAGATTCATATTAACAACTTTTTCCCGACGCCACATGAAAGGATGCTTAGGTTACAACTGCTGATTAGATATGTAAAACTGATATTGTGAAATGAGCATAAGATTATGTTCCCTCAGCTCTCCAGCCATAGCGGGTTTACATTATCAAGGGATCACCTCTCTCTCAGGAATAGCGCTGACATATATGTTAATTCCCATATTAATGTTTCTCCTGCTCTTTCAGTTCGACATGGAATCACCCATTTACTGATAAATCATAGCTACAGCTGATGCTCTTGTAGCAAAATTATGCCTTTGTTAGCAAAATGTCGTTCTTACAGGTAGGCAAGGAATTTTCAAAGTGTGTGTGTGTGTGTATGTATGTATGTATATATATATATATATATATATATATATATATATATATATATATATATATATATATATATATATATATATATATTTATATATTTATGTATATATATACACCTATATACATATTGTGCTATTCATAAGAACACGTGGTAGGGAAGTGAGACCTCGAGTTCAGTATATATATATATATATATATATATATATATATATATATATATATATATATATATATATATATATATATATATATATATATATATATATATATATATATATGTGTGTGTGTGTATTATTGTGTGTGTGAGATATATATATATACATAAAATATATAAATATATATATATATATATATATATATATATATATATATATATATATAGTAGATAATATAAACTTTTAATGCTAATCGCTGGTAATTTCCAGCATTTACAGTACACTTTTCAACGATCGTATGAAAAGAAAAGATATTCGCCAATACTGAAAAATAAATCTTTATTCTAGGTACCTTTTACTACATCACGTTTAGCCTAGATCATCAGTTGTCGAATGAAAATGATTGTATGTTCTATTAGTCAAACTTCGTCAATATGAAAAAATTCATATTCCTCTTTTAATGCGTGAAGACACAACAACTCCAATTATTAACTAACAGAATTGAGTTACTATCATATACGAGTACGCCAATAATTGAGTAAAACAATAAACATGCTTGACGAAAAATATTAATCATCAAATTGCCACAAATACTGCTGGCATTTAGACGAAAAAGCAACATTTCGTCGCAATGCATCAAGAATTCATTAAGAAACTACACAACGGACGGTAATATCTGCAAGACTTGTAAGGATTCGGAAGTAAAAAGACGAAAGTCCCACTATTGGAATAAGCAAGAAAAGTAATACGACTGAAAAATGAGGAAGACTATTAATGAGCGGAAAGGGAACAAAAGAAAGAAGGACGGAATATCGCTCAGCCAGTGGAACTCCTCTCCAACAGATGTCGAAAACAAGGAAAATTCCAAGGGAAGAGTTTGGAACAAGTTCGAGGGAAACTTTTTGAAAGGGCGACCAGATTTAAAGGATGATAAATTCCCATGAAAAATGATATAGGGAAGCCGGTATTTTATTCACGTCAAAAACATGGATATCCATTTTCTTGCACGGCTATGAAAATATAATCTGTAAGCCAAAATTAATGATCAGATTCATGGAAATAAAGAAATCCTGAAATGTGTTCGAGCTCATTAATGAGCATTTCCTTTCAACTCGGTAAAAGAAGCAGGAATGTTCTTATCTAGAAACTGTATTTCCACGCAACAATGAAAAATGTTAATTTTTCACATATGTATGTAATGAAACAAAGTCAATTTACCACATGCGCATGTATGTATATGTATGTGATTAACAACGCATTCTGTGGCTCTGGCATCTACGAAAGAAACTGAACAAATTACTGGATCCTTCACACTGTCACTCATTCGGTAATAGAAGCGGTGCGTCGGACCCAAGGCCAAATATTTGGGGAGATATGGAAGTGAGGAAACTCCAAACTGTTATAAAAGAAGGAAATTCTCAGGAATGTTAGGGATCGTATGGTATTCGTTTTCGTACAAGGAAGCGATGGGGATGAAGTTTGTTGTAAAAAGGAAGCTATTTTTCAAAATGGCCTTCACTATAATCGCTACCATGTAAAGAAAATGTATGAGAGATATCGATTATTTACTCAATTTTATTCTTGGCTTTTCCAATGAAATTATTGGTTTTCAGGACAAAACCCCGTAGAGGGTTAGTGTCGTCAGTACACCTCACGCGTCGTGCTACGGGCATAACTAAAGTGATGTTCGCGGCGTCCCTCTGGCACCTAGCTGCAACTACTTTTCAGACTATTACTGCATATTCATTCCCGTCCCCATGTCTGTTGTCTTGCGAGTCTAGTCTCCCCACTATTATTCCTTGGAGCAACTGTGTGGTTTTCTCCCAGTTTCACCTTTAGATCCTTGTACTTCGTTCCAATTAACTATTGGATCTCTTTCGCTTGCTGTCCAATAACTCCAACTTCTTCTTTCCACTATATTAATCCTTGAATGCCTTACTGCTTGGCTTGTAGCCAAAATTTCATGATTCATTCATTCATAAGTTGTAAGTAGAAAACATATGTGTATGAAAATCCATGTTCATTTTGATATCTTTACTGTTAATCTATTGGTAAGGAAAGTCAGTCAAGGCTGCTTCTGGAAATTCAAATACTCTTGTCAGTGACTAACCATTCAAAAGATATGCATTTGTGCATACATGTAAATTTTAAAATATCTAATGTTTTTCAGGTAATCATGGGCCTCTCGTTTTACTTGAAAACCAGTTGCAGCTACAGACAACTGCTTATCCTAAACGTAGTTGTATCTATTCGATTCTGGTGATGGTGTTATCCATGCATGGTGAAAAAATTTATAAAACTTGCGCATCCTTCACAAGCTGCAGTAGTTTCTTCATTAGAATTCACAGACTCGAAAAAGTTAATTTATTGTCAAATTGGCAGGCAAAATCTCCATTGTCCTAGTAATGTAATCATGATAGTGCCGATCACAGGCAGAAGACTCTTGAACGTCAGAAAGCTGAAGTCAAAGAAATAAACTCCCTGCTGATGAGGCAAAACCAAGCGAGAAAAATTAATAGTAATGACATCGAAAGTTTCCTAATAAAGAAGAATGCAGCTCGTCAAAAACTTTGCAGACTGCAATTTAGTGATTTCAGACTATCTCGAGAGGAACCAAAACGACAATCTAGTAGTATGGAGGACGATGCTTACTAGTCCCCAGTACCTGCCCTTGGCAAATCTAAATCCCTCGAGAAAAGTTTTATGGTTTGCATTTCTTATGAAAATTGAGACATTTTGCAAAATGCTTTCACACCTCTCAGCTGGGTGCAAAGGTCCGACATGCGGTTTATGCACAAATTGAAGGAAACCTTAAAAATTAGCTTAGTGCAGATGATATTACAGCTTCCCAGAGTACTTCTGACTGGGACAGACATTTTTTTCAATACATTCTAACTGATCTTGTTAACTGGGGACAAACCAATTAAGATAAATAGCAGCCAGAGTTGACAACTCTTCTTGAGGCCCCTGTTTTCAGAGCATTGACCCCTTGCAAAAGTTAAAAAGGTTACCGATGAAAATACACGTGCAGGACAAAAGGCCTAGGATGTACATAATTATGCAAGTGCAATAAGCACTGTAATTACATACTGCTTCAGTAAAGCATTGGGCATGAAATCCTTGGTAACATGAAATTTCATATTGTACACATTGTGGCAATAATACAATTATCAGAATTTTGAGAAGTAACAAAACTTACAAAGCTGTGAAATGTCATAATATATATATATATATATATATATATATATATACATATACTGTATATATGCATGAATGTACATATATGTGTTTATATTTATGCGTAATATAAATTTTTGACTCACCTCATTTGAAAGACCGGGGTTCGGTCCCGATGTGAGACTGATATTCATTGCTGGGAAACACGTGCTCATATGTTCATTAGTGCCATAATATTCACGATGAAAGGGTAGTTCGAATGAAATGCGACCAATTTACTACTGCTGGGTCGGGAAGTTGGGTATAAGATTCGCTGGTATGTTAGGCGGTAGCATGCCCGGGAAAATCCTGAGTTACGGGAGCACATGGGTTCCAACTTCTCTTATGGCCTGGCCTCTCCTTTGAAAGACCGGGGTTCGGTCCCGATGTGAGTCAGAAATTTAATTCTGTGAAACACGTGCTCACCTATTCATTAGTCACTCGCACACACACACACACACACATATATAATAATATATGTATGTGTGTGTGTGTATCATACATTTCACAGCTCTATAGATTTTGCAAAATCTCAGTATACCGATAATTATATTATTAACACAATGTATACCGCGGGAAATTTCTTGTTAGCAAAGTATGCATGCCAAATACTTACTGAAGTACAGTAATATATAACTTACAGTGATTAATGCACTTGCATAATGCTATACATCTTAGTCCTGGCATCCTGCACTTGAATTTTCATCGGATATATATATACCGTATATACAGTATATATATATATATATATATATATATATATATATATATATATATATATATATATATATATATATATATAATATAGCTAAGGAGAACATAATTAACTGCTATGATTTTGACATATTACAAACATTTGAACTTTAGCTCTAAATATTCTAAAGCCTCCTATTTCTAGAGACATCTACCGTGGTTTCTCATTACAATCCGTGAATGTGATACAGTTTCATTAATTAGAGCATTTAATTTCTCTCCCAATAGTGTTTTGAGCCAAATCTGAGAACTGATATTGAACAAATTAGATGTATCTTGGTTTTCCATAGAAATAAAACCTGAAAACATCTATCACATTAATTTCCTTGGCTGCCTTTCTGTGTGTATGTGTGTGTTTCCCTCCCCTCACCTTTCCCTCCCATTTTCCCCTTCCCCCTCCCCCCTTCCTTCCCCTTCCCTCCCCCTCCCCTTCCTTCCCTTCCTTCCCTCCCCTATGGGTATAGGTAAGGGTATGGTACAGATATGGGTATGGGTATGATACGGGCATGGGTATGATGCCGATATGGGTATGGGTATGGGTATGGTACGGATATGGGAACTAGCAAATGCGAGGGATAGCGAGCATCTGCTAGTAATATTTGCTTTTCCTGAACCTCGAGGCCCATGTTTATTAAAGTACAGTACAACAACTATAGAGGATAATGCACTATTTCTGATGTTGCAAAACTGATTGTAAAAACTTACTTTACTCATTTTGTTATATCTTAAAAAGACAGGAATGCACAGTGGCAGCTTAAAATGCACAGAAAAGAGGCTATGAAACTTTAAAAGTGTGTTTCATTGAAACGGCAACCATTTTGAAGAAACACTGCCATTACAAAATCAGACAGATCTAGTTGCCATCATATAATCAAATGTAGTTTCCTAATATTCTTTATTTTTTTTAATTTACTTGCAAAATGACATTATGGCTTATTATGAAATATAAATACTGTATTCACAGAATTTTCTTTAGTTTCACAAAGCTACATTTTACCTTGATTAAATTTTGCGAAAACCCACTACGAATAGCTTCTAACAGCGCCAGGAGGAATTTAAATTTTCCACAGACAAAAACCAATTAATAAACGAAACCAAATGTGCTGATATTAGATGTTTTCAGGACATTAGGGCTTTTAAAAATGAAGTAAATTACACCTCAACTTTCATACTGTCAAGATCCAAAATTTATGAAGCGAGAAATATTTCATTAAGTTCTGACGTGACATGAAGTAACTACGTTATAAATTCCACTTGTATATTATTTAACTTACACATTTATATATTTGTATAATACATATTCATACAAAATCAGAATTAAGTTACTGAACCTGCTTGATAAATCAACTAAATCCTTTCTAAGTAAAATAGCGTCTGGGAAGCAAAAAAAGAAATAATGGTAAGAAAAATGAAGTGGATACCGATGTCTGTCTAAGAGGTCATGCATTCAGAACTACTGTGTAACTTTACACCGATATAATAAAATAATTTAACAGAACAACAAGAAAAATATTCTGCTATCAAAAATACGGATTAAGTGGAAATGAACATTCAGGGCAGATGATGATGACCTTTAAGAGTAAGGAATGCATTTAAATATGTGTGTGCATAGAAAATGCGAGTAAAGGAAATTAAAGAATAATAAAACACAGGTTATAAGAACAGAGTTAAGACTGTGTCAAAGGAGCCTGTAAGGTCCACGAGGAAATAATAGAAATAAGGGAGAAAATATGGGCGAATTATTTTCTTTTTTTAAAGAAAAATGAGCAGGAATTCAGTGTAGAGAAAAAATGTGGCATAACATCCTATCACGAGAGTATACAGTATGCCAATGACCACTGAACTTAGATAATAAGGAGACGCAGAAAGATCTAATATGAGTGTTTATAAAATCTCATAACTATCATGGACTAGAATGTTGATGATAGAGGAAATATGGTAAAATGTAAAAAACCGAAAAGTCACCATAATACTAATTGAGCTTTACCTTGTAGTGGCTGAGTAACTAAAGCCTCGTGCTCTTCTTAACCCTTAGATCATCAGAAAGTGCCTAAATCACTCTGGATGTCCATGAAACCAAATCCTGGCACACTTTCTGGTGGGGAAGAGAGAATTAGCATTAATATTACCCGTCGATATATATCTTTTTCACTTGCCGTAAGACTTTTCCATTAATCATTTATGAAACTTTAAAATATGACAAAGTACAATTTGTCTCATAAAAGATGAAAGGCCTGAACTGTAAGCGCATGACATGAGAATGAAGCGGAATACGATTTAAATTGTATAAAAGGAAAGGGGAAAATGTGACGAAATACAAAGTGAAACTGTAAACACTGTATTATCTTTGATACATATACAAGCAACAGAGCTGTTTGCACCACGACATATATGCACAAGCGTAACTCTTTTGATGTCGATTCTATTTTCTATGGCACTGAGAGAGAGAGAGAGAGAGAGAGAGAGAGAGAGCGAGAGAGAGAGAGAGAGAGAGAGAGAGAGAGAGAGAGAGAGAGAGAGAGAGTCAAATACAAAATCGTCACGTCCAGCATACAAACACCAAGCCGCGTCTTTCAGTCAGAAATAGCAAACTCTGCCAGTGGGGGGAAAACAGCACAAAACATATACACAGCCGCAGTTCCAACATTATCTGTATTAACATAGAGCCCACCGTATCCATTATGTAAACTGTGAAGCAACTGATTAAACTGACTTTGTAATGAATGCAAATTACCGCATGGGAAGGGATAGGTTGCTTCTATGCAAGTTGATGGACTCAGGGGAGTTTGTTGTTTGTTTCTTTGACGGATTCTGTTTCAAGACCTTGGCTTAAAGACGCTTGGCTGAAAAACGTGACATGTTCTTTGTAGCCAAAATGTTTTGATTTGGAGGAGGGAGCGGGAGGAAGGTAAGAGATGTTCGAACATCTTTTTGAAGCAAAGTTTCCAGACTTTCAGGTGAGGACCATATTTCATATGCGCTAAGTATTCTAAGCATTTTTTCGACTTTTGGTTTCATTACATAGAATACAAGCAACTTAATATTCGGTAACCAAAAATAACATAATTGTAGTAAGAATGCACGGTAGATAACTTAGAAAGAATGCACAGTAAATAACTAAGTTGTGCGAGGGTTTTGAAGGAAATCTTCGGAATTAGCGCTATACAAAGGAAGACATTTCATTCGTTAAAAACTGTTTTGTTGTAAGAAATCAGAAAAACAATCTTATTTCCTCCCTACCTACAAACTCATAATGGATGCGCCACAACAATCATCAGTAGTTTGTGCTTCCTATTCCATGAGAAAAAATTTCCATGTTGATATATAAAACTGGCGTGAAAGAGAAAATATATCTGACGATGACGCATTTCATCAATATTTTATTTTGAGAGCCTGGAACATTAAGTCACAGGCTTCTGTCAATCAATATATTCCTAATGACACCATTGAAAAACGGATCGCATCAGCCAGATGTTACATCAGACCTGATCCCCTGACCCCAAGAAGAAGTTACATGAAATGGTGATGGCTATTTTCGTAAGGTATGTCCCTAGAAAGGTCATAAAGATTAGGATACATGTAGACGAGCTTACTATGACAAACAGACCAAATTCAACACATGGAGACGAAATCGTTCGCATGAATTTTTGTTGAGTCTCGCCGTGCCTTAAATAGAATTTACCATATAGCTGAGGGAAATTACAATAATTCCTTAAAGTGAAGACTTGAAGGAGTTACTCAGCCTCTTTGGGTCAGGCTCGTCATCCATTCCACCAGTACTACCAGATGATGGTAGACTGGTTACTGGCCCTAAGGGAAAGGCTGAACTGCTTCATCCAGCTTTTGAAGCTAGTAATCAGCTGAGGATGCGTCTCTCCCTGATGCTTGTTGTCCTGAACCTACTCTCACAAAACTTGCGTTTCGCTTAAGGATGTTAGGAAATTCTTGATAATCTTCATTTGCTCGGGAGAAGATTTCCTTACAAGTAGGCAACAGCGAATTGCTGTTGATGGGATCTTTAGTGAATCACAACCTATTGTGGCTGCAGTTTCACAGAGTAGTGTTCTTGGTCCGCTGTTATTTTTTATATATACGAGTGATATGGTTTCTGGCCTGGAAAACAAGATTGCTCAGTATGCCGATGAGGCTACACTTGCGGCTGAAGTAAAGTCTCCAGTTATGAGAGATGAAGCTGCACTTCGTCTTAATTGTGACATGGAGCAGGTTCATGACTGGTGTAGTCGGTGGAGTATTAGGTTGTAGTCCTGTAAAACGGGAACACTATTTTGATTAGTAGATCTCGTACTGATTTTCCGGTCCATCCTCCCCTTTAGTTGGATGGGACTCGGCTGAATGAGTTTGAAGCTTTAAATATACTCGGTGTAACATTTGACTCACATCTTACTTTAGAGAAACATCTAAGGTACGTGTCGCAAATACCATACGGAATTTAGGTATTGTACGTATGGCCTCATATATTTACAACAATGATGAAGTCAGTGCAACGTGTTTTAGGTCATCTCCCCTTTCAATTACTAGAATACTGTTCTCCGGTGCGGGTGTCTGCGTCTGCTAGAGATTTGTCTGTTTTAGATAGGGTGGTTCGTGGTGGTAGGTTTCTGTTTCCTAACATTAGCATATATGACTTGGGCAATCGACGGATGCTTGTCAATTTTTCATAAGTTACAATTTAACAGAGATCTTTCACATTCACAATTAATCCCTCTTTTCCTGCCTAGAGCAACCAGATTTGCTGAACAGCAGCACCAATATGCACTAAATGTGCCTCATTGTCGAACTTCTCAGCTCCTGAGGTCATTTATTTCTCACACCGTTGGGACTGGAATATTCTCCCTGTGAATGTTGTATAATTGGAACATCAAAAGCTCGAGCGAATATTAGATGCAATACTATCATAAAACAATTCTCCTTATATTTTAATTATTTACTTACGTTTTTGTCTATTTATTTGATTTATTTTTTTATTTTTTAATAACTGGTCCCTTCTTCCTGTATTTCCCATAACCTTCTGCTGCATCTTTCAAATGAACACCATATTCTTTAGAAACATGAATTTCAAGTCAATGGCCCCTATGGGCTTGTTCCATATGAATAGGGTTCATCTTCTGAATAATAATAATAATAATAATAATAATAATAATAATAATAATAATAATAATAATAATAATAACTGAGTTTATTATTATGAAATATAGAAGTCAAAATAATGCAAAACGTTAATCTTAGGGCAAAAAAACAAGAGTGCCGCAAAAGAAAACGATGATGATGACCCAGTATCGCAACACTGTCTTCCTAAACTTCTTAATGTCTACTTGGGAATGCGTTCTTTGTTCTGAATAACGCAAACTGTTGTAATATTTTATCAAATAAAATGTGCAATGATTTTATAGTATTATGGCATACCTAATCTATCTAATAAACCTTTGACTTCACACATACAGGCCTTGAACACGACTGTCGTTGAGTTGACAATAATAATAATAATAATAATAATAATAATAATAAATAATAATAATAATAATAATAATAATAATAATAATAATAATAATAATGAGAAGAAGAAGAAGAAGAAGAAGAAGAAGAAGAAGAAGAAGAAGAAGAAGAAGACAGCATCAAAGCCATGGTAACGCAGAGTAATAAAATTCTAAACGTCGATCTCCGTTCCATTACCCTCCCAGCAAACCGCCTGTATTCAAGGATAAACAATCATTTGAAGGGCAGACACTTCACAGCAGACGAGGAACGGAAGAAAGCGATACACAACTGGATTCGAGAACAACAGCCTCATTTATTCAGTGGCGGACTCGGCAAACTTGCCTCGTGCTGGCAGACCTGCCCCAAGGTTCGAATGGATAACGTTGCAAAGCAGTGATGCATTCTTATCGGTAAATGAAAAGAGGTAACTTAATTTCAACAATCTATATTCCTCTTTTGTTATTTTATGGGGAGAGGAATTAACTTTCTCGTTTGCAAATGCACTCACATTTGCACACACACACACATACACACACAAACATCGGAGATTAAGTTTTCGTACTGGATGTAGGCTCTCCAATCCCGGGCATTCTAATATTAGAAACCATTCCAAAATTTATAAACCTTATATTGAAAGAGATGATGTCTGCAGAATACGCCAAGCAAAACATCGTTGCGAAATGCCTACCCTTCAGTTGCTATTTATTAAACAACTCGTTCCCCGGTTTAATACCAGACCTTCACTCAACTGCACTGGGGGGGGGTGTTAGTGCCGTCAGTGCATCTCATGCGGTGCACTGTAGGCATTAATTAAGGTTCTTTGCAGCATGCCTTCGGCCCCTAGCTGCAACCTCTTTCGTTTCTTTTACTTTACCTCCTTTCATATTCTCTTTCTTCCATCTTACTTTCCATCCTCTGCTAACAATTGATTCATAGTGCAACTGCGGGTTTTTCCTCCTGTTACACCTTTCAAACCTTTTACTGTCAATTTCCGTTTCAGCGCTGAATGACCTCATAGGTCCCAGTGCTTGGCCTTTGATTTTTGAAATTGATTTTTGACTTAAATATTGAATGTTTTTAACGGTATTTTTATATGCAAAATGTATACGCTTTTCTTTGGCCTAAACTCTATATTCAATTCAATTCAATTCGCTCAACTGTACCTGAGGTAACTTCTCTTTGGACATTTAGTGTTCTGCTCTCGCCACATAAGGTTGGTTAGAGGTCCTTGTTTTTTTTTCTGTATTTCATGAATTTTATTCATTGGTGAGTTTTCAAATAGTTTTTAGGGTATTTTTCAGAGTAATTTATTCATTATTTAACAGATTCCTTTGAGATGTAATGCGAAAATTTTTCTGATACACTCTGATATATATATATATATATATATATATATATATATATATATATATATATATATATATATATATACTGTATATATGTATATATATATATATATATATATATATATATATATATATATATATGTGTGTGTGTGTGTGTGTGTGAGAATATATATATATATATATATATATATATATATATATATATATATATATATATATATATATATATATATATATATATATATATATATATATATATATATATATATATATATATATATACATACACACACACATACATACACACACACACATATACAGTATATATATATATATATATATATATATATATATATATATATATATATATATATATATATATATATATACATATAATAGATAGATAGGTAGGTCTACGTGTGCTTGCGTAGTGAGAGCAAATGATGTCACGTTGTATTTCATTCAGTTTCAATACAACATTTTCTTTTACTAGTTACGGACAAGTGCTGAGTTGTTAATTCCGACTCTTGAGTGAAACTTGAACTCGATAGGTAGGTGTACGTGAGATGGTCGATTTCCAACTTTCCTTGATGGCGCACCGGTATAGCACACCAATTGGAGGTCCGAATTTCTACGAGGTGGGTAAGCGTTCATTATATAAACAACACCGTCACTGAATTTAAGCGTTGAATTTAGAGCACACAGACGGGAGTTAAATGTCATTTTCTGCAATATAAGATTATGTGACAACTTAGCACTGGTAAACATATGAGTATCCCGCACTGATATGCGTGTATTTAGAAAAATATACACGTGCTAACAAATATGCACAGAGGGAGAGGTGTAAAATTAGTAACTTTGTTCCAAAACTTTTTATGTAGATATGTATGTATGTATGTATGTATGTATGTATGTATGTATGTAAGTATATATTCAAAATCATGCGCTCACAATATGGGTTTACGGTCATCTCCGTGTTGTGACTATGTTTGTTTTGACATGAACTGCAAAACGACTTTCCTAACAATACAGATTTTGACCAAATCCTGGTAAACAAGATATAAGGGAAGGAAAAAAAAAGACTTCGTTTTATGGGACACATATACATGCACTACAAAGAAAATATTCCTCACAATCTCAAAAGATACACTAAATCGAAACCTTACCGTCTTTCAGTTAGAAGATACTTTTTTTTTTTTTTTTTGCAAAGTCAAAAGGGAAAATTAGAAAAGTTTTGATAAAAGAATTTACTGAAATACCTAACGGGGGCGTTTTCTAAGAAGTCTGACTTCCAATATATGATCTTAAGCGCTCCCAGTCGGAGCCTTGTTACAAAAACAATTTCGAAAGGGCGTTATGAATACGATACAATGTACGAATTTTATACATAAATGACCTGACCACGACTTCTCGAAAAGAGACAGACATAATCAATGAATAACGAAAATTTATTTCGTAAATTTCATTTATGCATAAAGTCTCCGTCATTTTCGTAACGTTAAGCAGTCTACATAATATGAAACCTTTATTAAAGGAAAGCCAGAAAGGTCAGCGTTGGCTTTAAAGAGAAAATGTCAGTCATGGGCTTACGAGAATGACAGGTTTCGGGTCTTTATGCAAATCCTTTGTCGCTTAGTATTATACTAAACATCAAATGTCCCTAGAGGAGAATTCATGCGTTAGTGATGCCGTGTATTGCAATTCTGAATATCGCCATCCATCATCTCTCTCTCTCTCTCTCTCTCTCTCTCTCTCTCTCACACACACATAAACACCTGCGCACGCCAGCGCACGCGCGCAACACTATAAATCATTCACATTCATTTTTTGTTTTTTACATACTTTTGGTAGCATAATTTATTAAATTGATCAAAACAGCGGTATTTCATTTTTCTTTAACTCTATATCGCGTTCAGTATCACTGACATCAGATGCACAGCATTCCACTATCAGCTAACGCAGCAAATAAGTATTTACCAGGTTCAGGGTGATGAAAGAAAGAAAGAGATTCGTATTCAGCCACATCAAACGTTTGTCGATCGGGTTCGAACATGTGTGACCTGTAAATATTATGGCGCAAAATCTTTCATCAATCTGTCAATCATTCAGAATTACTTTGAAAAAATGCTCGGTATATTGAAAGCCGTCAGTCATGTTGTCAAATTTACCTCATGACATTTTCATTTTCATTTTATTCTTCCGTAAACAGCACCTCACGTTTATTCTTTAATGTAGAGAACAAAAGATTAAGGTGTAGTAAATAGACGAAGCTGGGAAACGCTTATATACGTCACACCCAATCTCAGGAAAGCGAAGTTAGAGGAGAAACGAGTTTCTTGAACTGTGTAACAGTTCAGAGTTATAAGAACGTTGGTAAGTTATTATTAATCACATATGAAGAGACTGGAAGGCTATCTGAGCGGTCTCTGGTTGACAATGAACAGAGAACAGGAAATTTTTCAATAACAGAGAAAAGGTGTGAACACAGACACTTGTAATCACGAGAAGTGATTTCTGTTAAGATGGATATATATAAGAATGGTAACACATGGAAGCGCAGAGTACAATAATATTATAGAGTTCCTTGGATTGGATGGCATAAAGTAACTAATGGAGAAGTTCCTTTAAGAATGCTGCGGATGATGAGAAAATGAAGTCTACGTTTCTGTGAAAATGAGATTTTTATACCAGTTCAATTACTTTATGTTAGAAAAATGCATAAGTAGAAGTTGGAAAAGTTGGTGTCGACAAATAATAGCGCTGATTCGTGTAAATGCAGAACTGCAGAGTAAATAAAGGAGATTGAAAGTATAAACAAGATTTCAGTATTTAGAGTAAATGGTTCTTTATATATATATATATATATATATATATATATATATATATATATATATATATGTATATATATATGTATATATATATGTATATATATATATATATATATATATATATATATATATATATATATATATATATATATATATAAAATGTAAAGACAGGAGCAGACACTCAAACAACAGGCAAAACCAAAGAGATCACAGCAGGTACGTTAAGCGATGAACAGCAGGTGGGAAGTTGATTGTTGATTAAGGGCAGGGACAGTTAATTCAATCATAATAGATTCAAGGGGTGGTTAATTCTTCTACGCATCGGGTTCTTCCCACAATACTAAAATCCTTACCATCTACATGTGTCTTATAAATTTTACTGTGATTTCTTACACTGGACTGCTCGGGATTGGATAATCGACAGCCTGTTCTAAAACTAATTTAAATCCTTGATGAGAGGAGATTCAGACTTTTAGCAGCCTCCTGGTACAATCGATGTAAGTGCCAAGATCACATCTAGGACAATTATATTTATAAATCACACCGGAAGTAAACAAGGGGCTAGTCCTGTCCTGACATGGAAAAGAGATCCAATGGTTCGTGGGTTTATTGGGATTAACTTAAGATTAAGAGCGGGTAATTGTCCGTTGAATAGCCTGATGCATTTTTTCCGAAATCTGTTGGACTAAAGGCGGGGAGTTAAGTTTCAAATTAAGCAATTTGTTGAGAGCTCTATGGACAATCACTGATGGGTAGTAATTATTTTTAAAATAATCATTGAGGATAATCGCCTCAACATGAAATGCGGATCAACTTTAGGTCAGGTTAATGGCTCTATGAAGGAGTCAGTTTTAGAACAGGCTGTCGATTATCCAGTCCCGAGCATTCCAATGTAAGAAATCACAGTAAAATTTGTAAGACACATGTAGATGCTAAGGATTTTAGTATTGTGGGGAGAACCCGATACGTAGAAGAACTAACCATACTTGAATCTATTATGATTAAATTAACTGGCGCAGCCCTTAATCACCAATCAACTTCCACCCAGCTGTTCATCGCTTAACGTACCTGCTGTGATCTCTGTTTATACTCCCCCCCCCTCTCTCTACCCCCTTGCATTGGTTGCCTGTGCCAGTTTGCTTATACTACCGTGTGGGTAGGTGTCTTTGCTTTTCGTATTGGCCCCCTTTCTTCCGCTGTTCTGTTCTTTTTAAAATACTTTAAAAATATTTTAAGTGTTTTTAAGGTTGTCCTTTTTTCTTTTTAACTGTTCTTTAACCTTTAACATGGTGTTAAGTATATAATGTGTATACCTTTTTAGTGTTTATACACAATTACTGTTAAGTTCATTTTTCAGCCTGGAAGATGTATCAGAGACATGAAACGTTTATGTAATAATAAATGGATAAAGAAAAAGAACGCCTTTCCAAGTTACTCCAATTTGCCATTATATACTGTATGTATATATATATATATATATATATATATATATATATATATATATATATATATATATTTATATATATATATATATATATATATATAACATATATATTTATATATATCAAATATAAATATATACATACTGTACACATATACATACATATACATGAAATGTGTGTATGTAGCCTATATGTGTATATATGTGTAATATAATTATATATAATTATATATACACACATACATATATGTATACATATATATACACACATATATACATACATATATAAATATATATATATATCCAGAGCCTTTTCACTCTTCAGGAGGGATAAACGAAAGTGCTACAGTAATGCTGTGCTGTATTTATTCATTCTTAAAAGATAACCTAATTGTTGAATGGCATGGAAATCCCACTTGGACTTGGAGAATCTACTTCATCACAGAATAAAGAACACCACGCATTGAAGGGAGTGCAGCCGAAGGTCTCAACCTCCTCAAACCTGACATCCACGTCGTCAGCCTAAGGAGATCCAAGGAGGTCAGGACTCCTGTAGTATGTATGTTTGATTTCGAATGAGGATGGAAAGTCTCCCAATAGGAACTACGTTGGGCACATATGGCTACCCTTGTGATGGGAAGCATTGTCTGCCCTAGGGGATCAAGGGACTGGAATCACCTAACTTTACAAATGCAAATTCGAAAGAGCTGTGCTGGACGCATGATGACCGGAAGGTTTCG
>NC_089795.1:57511984-57514484 GCF_040412425.1 Macrobrachium rosenbergii
GAGGCGTTTGAGAATTGGGAAATCGTGATTTTTACAAACTATTTTCTTTCAGAATGACCTAATCGTTAATTACTATGATCCAGTAGTCTGCCCTAGAACATGCGTTCACCTATGGTGAGATTTATTATTTATGTATAATCAAAATTCATAAATTACTGTCATTAAATCACGCTAAACCTTAGTAAACAAGTTAATGCCTTTCCAAAGTACGACGTCTGCGGATACAAAATCCAAGTTCATTTCCCGACAGGACGGATTTTTCTCTCCCATTTTTTGCAAGCCTGTTTGGTTCGTGGCTCGCTCAACTCTGAAGGCAATCTTGGAACTTCCGTAAGATATATCAAAAATCTCCTAATCATTTGCATCGACTCCTGTAGGGGTCTGATAAAAACCCAAGGTGAAAAGGAAATCAGTGCTACTGAGGCTAGAGAGCTGCAGTTTGGTTTGTTTGATGATTGAAGTATGGATGATCAACATACCAATTTACAAACCTCTAGACTTAGTAGTTTTTAAGGTATGAGGGCGGACAGAAAAAGTGGGACAGAAAAAGTGCGGACGGACAGACGAAGTCGGCACAATAGTTTCCTTTTCAGAAAACTAAAAAGGAATATAAAAAACCTTTTTGGAAATAAATGAAATGATGGGGTGATAGTCGTCGTTGGAAGTACAAGGCAATTTGTATTTTTATATGCCAAACTTATCTTTTAATGTTTTCATATAATAGTATTTAACTTTGAAAGTGAATTGCAGTCATTTGCATTTTTCGTCTACGCACTCAACGTTATTCTTTTACAGGTAATAAATGTTGATCTTTTCCCTCCTGTTGTTGATTTCTGAACATTTACCATCTGTTAATGCATTTCCTCACTTCAGTGTTTAAAGAAGTATATTTTAAAATTTTCAGTGCTACAGAAGAGGAAAAGAATCAGACCGTGAGAAAATTCAAGGGTAAAAAAAGAGAAATATGGAATACAGCTCTGCAAATCCACATCGCTTGATTTTAAACTTGTAAAGCTATCAAACCTCGGTACACAAAGAATTACGGCGTCTTGTTTCAAGAAACTTCGCCAGCGGGAATTTTTGATTAAAAACATAGCGAATATTAATGCCCACGTTCATCGGGATTTTAAAAATAGTAATAAAACCTGACTTCGTGTCATACTCGTCCTAATTTAATACCTATCTACAACATACAAAGAAAATTCATAACAAAAGCTCCTAATATCATTTCTCTAAACTACCCCAGTCGTTAAGAATTGAAATCTAGATTCAAATTCTGACTATTTTATCATTAAATTTTTGGCTTAGAGTTAACCTTATTGATGTCAAAACTCAGCAAAATGCCAATACTACATATAGCTATGTAGATACAAACACATACGCACGCGCCCATTACACACATTTTATATATATATATATATATATATATATATATATATATATATATATATATATATATATATATATATATATATATATATATATATATATATATATACATATAATGTGTGTGTATGTATATATATATATATATATATATATATATATATATATATGTATATATATACATATAATGTGTGTATGTATGTATATATATATATATATATATATATATATATATATATATATATATATATATATATATATATATATATATATATATATATATATATATATATATATATATATATATATATATATATAAATGGGTTTTTAAAAATTGGAGTTCTCGTGACGAGAGAGATATAAGAAATATTTTACTTTTTCATAGCTGTAACACATTTTTATGTCTAAGGATAAAAATTTAAAGAAAACGCACCGCGGAAAGAAATGTGTAACAGTTGCTAGTTCAACAAATAAAAAAAAAAAAAAGCATATGAAAGCTCAATTCAAGGCAACGCCAGACCCTTGTTCCCCGAATCGCACATCAACTCAAGATGCAGGGTGACAGAATCGAGTACGAAGACCTGCACAGGTCCCTCATAGCTGAATTCTCACTGCCCCGACCCAAAGGGCCCTTAACCTGCTAAACACTGCGGGGGGACACGAATGTAAAGACAGCCTTGGACGAACTCGAGTCTCGATTTACACTCCCAAAATGTAATGCTATTAGGGAACCTGAGAATGTTGAGTCAGCCTCCCTGTCGCAAGGGGCATATTGACTGCAGACCAACTGAAAAAATGTGGATGCTGGAAGCCTTCGATGCCAAACAGCTCATCATCCACAGGATTAGTCAAACCAGGGATGACCAGAACTAAAAGCAGGCTGTCGAGAATCAAGCTAACACCATACACAAGCATCTTTTCAAGCTGTAACAAAAAGGATTCTCCCTACAATCCAACATTTCTGTTTACCATCAAAGGTTTGGGAAAGCCACCAAGAACTGCATCCTCGACTGAAATTGGTAAAAAGACAAGCTGGGCAGCCACCCAAGGAGCTAGTTTAGTATATCATAGTTTAAACAGACCACTGAGCTGGTTAACAGCTCTCCTAGGGCTG
>NC_089795.1:57519484-57561984 GCF_040412425.1 Macrobrachium rosenbergii
ATAATTACTTATAATTTGTTCTCTGTCGAATTTGCGAAAGCAACTTAGGGGAAATAATCCAAGTGATATTAGGGTACAGGTTCTTCAACCAGTAAAATATCATATACCTGTTATTGGTATATTAAAGAAATTGGCAATAAATGTTAGTTGGATTAAACTGTTTCACATATGCGTAAAAATTTTATAAATCAATATATTTTGACTTGACTAAATAATTAGAAATGTGTCTCAGAAATAAAACGATTTCAGTTTCAGTAAATATTGCAGAAGCATAAATATGGTAAATTTTGGTTCTGGTAAGTCGGAACTAAGAGAGATAAGAAGGAAATATCATGTTTATATATATATATATATATATATATATATATATATATATATATATATATATATATATATAATTATATTGCATGCATACGCACACATATATGTGTCTGTGTGTGTGCATGTGTGTATGTGGGCGTGTGTCTTCATACCTACATTCACATAATGATAAAAAGGAAGGCAAGCAGTACTGTTGTTATTACCTAGCTGAACAGAACTGAGAATAAAGATAATTAAACGGAAAAGAGAAAGATATGAGAATGAGGAGGTGAATGTAGATAAGATAGCGTTTTTGGCAAGGAAGAAATAAGCGTAACAAGAAGGGAGAAGGCCAAAGAAAATGGTTGGTCTTGAAGATGCCAAAGTGATAGAAAGGGATAAAGCGTATTCAAAGCTCAAGTCTGGGGTCGACGGGACACAACTCCCTCGGGTTATGAGAGTAAAGGACCAAGAAACAAAAGAAATGCGAGGCGGGATACTGAAATAACAGATTTGGTTACAGCAACAAGAGAGTGCGCCGAGTGCAATTACATCACATAAGAGCAGCGCGCGAAGAGTTGCGAGAGTCAAAAAAAAAAAAATAAGCAGCTTACCGGAAAATTCTCAGTTAATCTGAAGAAAAATTTGAGCGGGGAAAATTTTTATCTGTACAGAAGTAAAGACCAGGAAAAATGTTATTGAGTACTTTGGTTTGAGAATAGCAGATGCCCACTTAGAATTTATGTTGTCTGAAGATGATGTGGTCGTGTTTTGATGGAATAGATATTCTGAAGAGCTTTGGAATGCAGAGGGCAGAAGAGAGTTAAACATGAATGGTACAAGGGTAGAACGGGTTAATGTAAATTTCAAAATGTTTGCTGCAATGAACTGCTAGGTAAGGAGTGCTATTTATAGAACGGACTGATATAAATTTCAAAATGTTTGTTGCAATGAACTGGTAGGTAAGGAGTGCTATTTATAGAACGGATTGATGTAAATTTCAAAATGCTTGTTGCAATGAACTGGTAGGTAAGGAGTGCTATTTATAGAACGGACTGATGTAAATTTCAAAATGCTTGTTGCAATGAACTGGTAGGTAAGGAGTGCTATTTATAGAACGGACTGATGTAAATTTCAAAATGCTTGTTGCAATGAACTGGTAGGTAAGGAGTGCTATTTATAGAACGGACTGATGTAAATTTCAAAATGCTTGTTGCAATGAACTGGTAGGTAAGAGTGCTATTCAAAGTTGATGAACGGAAAGGCACAAGGAGCTGATGGGAGTTAGGGGTAAAGAGTTGCAATATGACGGAGATAACGAAGCTGACGGATTAACAAGTGTTTACCATATACCTCAGAATAAAAGAGAGATCCTTGAGGAATGGACGAAGGAACAGTATTTTCATTTGTGATGAAAACAGCACATATCTTACTTTGTATACCTGAGAATGCCTTTGACTTAAAAAAAAAAAGTTTGAAGGAAGTTTTCGTGGGTACAAAACCGTGTTTTTTGACTTTAGAGATGATTTAGGAATAACATGTTTGTTGCAAAACCATTACACGCGAAATCTGAGAGTAAGACGGAAAAACTTGCATGTAACCTAATCGGACGTTACGGCAGTGTCATAGAAATGAAGGATGTACAATTTTGATGCTACTGCGGATATATTATATAAAAGATCACTTGATTTTAGTGATTAAAATCTTGTGATGAATCCAGAGCTGGTAGGATATGTAGATGGGTGAGTGACTGGTTTGCCTTAAAGTATCTCTTGAGGGGTGTGTTGTTTCCATGACTGTTCGGTACTTTCAGTATTTATGGTTAGTTTGTGATAATAAAGAGTTGGGAAATGAGTTTTGAGTGCCTGATGTTTGCAGGTTAGCAGCGTTTGTTTGAAGGAAATGGAAAGAAGGAAGATGGTAGCATTGAAGTAGCTGATTCAATCAAATGTTCAAGAGTAAAAATAACAGCTAATAGCAGAATAAGAGAATGTGAAACAAGGAGGGAAATGAACCGCAGCAAAATTTAGGGAGAGAAAAACTTCTATACAAACAAACGGTGGACCTAAAAATGAAATAACGATATAACAATCCTTCATGAAAGTGAACAGTGGAGGATGAAAATGAACGAAAAAAACGTGATGAGTGTTGAGAAGAAATGTCTACTCATTATTATATATGAGGTGAGGAATGTTGAAAGGGAAAGAAAAACAGACACGTGACAACACTCTGGTTAGCATGATTTATGGATCTGTGTTTTGTAGTATTTTAGACATGTGCAGGAATGGAACTATAAGTCTCGTAAGGTATGACGAGGTTAAAACCTGGAAAATGATGCCAGGATGGAGTGGTGGGAGAGTTGGAATGGGAAGACCTAAGAATACAGCGAATGCAGGAGTTATTAAGAGTGGAGGAAACAAACATGGTGAGAAAGCGCAGACGGCTCTCTGCTAATGATCATGTAGAAGTCTGAATTGGCTGATGCTGGAAATAGTTTCTGCAAAGTGGTTATATATATAGCTGATTTGCCAGTGAGGGAATGAACGTGCAAGTGAATGTCGTCTTTTTTCTTTTTCTGGCCCTAAGGAACGCTGATTTACCAGTGAGGGGAATGAACGTGGCAGTGAATGTTGTCTTGTTTTCTGTTTCTGGCCTGTTCCTTATAAGGGCATCTATATATATATATATATATATATATATATATATATATATATATATATATATATATATATATATATATATATATATATATATATATATATATATTATATATATATATATATATATATATATTATATATATATATATATATATATATATATATATATATATATATACACACACACATATAATATATATATATATATATATATATATATATATATATATATATATATATATATATATAATGTACCACTGAACTATGGCTCAGTAGCAGCGTTACGGGCTGCTGAAGCTCAGAGCCAGTGCCAGCACAAGGCTTACTTAAACTAGATAGATAGATGACTGGACTGTGTTTGGGTACTAACTCAGCTGAGTTCAAGGATATTGGCATAGATCTAGTATCCTCCTCCCTAAAAACCTGCTGAGAACAAGAGGCTGTATCCTCCCAGAGTCATTCCTTTTGAGGAATAAAAATTACAGTAATATAGCATATATATATATATATATATATATATATATATATATATATATATATATATATATATATATATATATATATATATATATATATATATATAAATATATATAACATATATAATATATAATATATATATATATATAACATATATAATATATAATATATATACTGTATATCTATGTAACATATATATAAATGTATGTATATACACGTGTATATGCAGTATATTCATACATAGACTATAAAATACATATTTTCCGTGTATAAAAGACTGAATGTACCCACAAAGTATGAAAATGAAATTTATTACGCTTTGAAGTGACTATCTCCCCTCCACCACAGAATACAGCCGATTAGAATGTTAAAAAAGAGGGACAAAACAACAATAGAATTACCATCTCAGTCTCAACAGCTAAAAATAACAATACATTACAGGTATTTATTTACATCTTTTACCAGCTTGACTGAAATGGTTATATTATTTTTAACAATGGTATTAAAATAAGTATGTAATTCAAATTGCTTTGATAAACGTTAAAATTCTTAGTTTTGAATTAAGATAGCATCAGCAAGGTTTCGTCTATGTGAATCTGGCATTGTTAACAATCGGTCAATATTGTTGAAGTCTATAGGATAATTTTCCCGCGTCATTTTTTAAAAAACCGATTTTTTCATCTCCAGTTCTTATGCCATCTCTATGTTCCCGTTTTCTCCTTTCGTAGTCCATCCATTCACCAATATAAACATTGTCTTACGTTATACAAACATGGTAACTTGTAAATACATGGCTCATTTGACTCTAATTTTCCAGATCTACAAAACATCTTTTTAAATGTTAACGTAATCTTGTATACACCCACTATTTTGCCATTTTTGGGGTAAAGTGTTCAATGAAGTGTTGTTTTGTCGTGTTTAGGGCATTATAAGATCTTCATCAGCTTAAATAAGGGTTCTTTTATTCGATCATTTTTTTTTTCTGGCTTTCTGGTGCGCTTCATCTATAAAATCAGAATTATGGCCATGTTTGCTAAGTCCCTGTTTAATACTGATAGTGTCACGTTCAATAAATTCAGTAACACACGTATTATAATCTCTTAAAAATGAATTCGAAATAATGTCATGCTCTCCATGAAAACAAATGAGAGCAATAGGCTTTTATAGGTTACAAAGGTATCCTAATGAACACTGTTTATACATAGATTTCATAAATGTTTACATACAAACATTTCATACATTTATTCTTTATATGTATATATATATATATATATATATATATATATATATATATATATATACACGTATATATATATATATATATTTAATATATGTTTATATATTCATTTATTTATATTTTATATATTATATATATATATATATATATATATATATATATATATATATATATATTAATAAATTAAATGAGAACCTCATCCAAAAGTTCTTTAACAAAGAACGGAAGAAATGCGAATAAATGTATCACTCATACTGAACTAAAAAAAAAAAAGATTCATAACAAATTCAGAAGGCAAAGAGTCTGAAAGTCATGGAAGGGGATTGGAACCTGAATCCTTTCATAACTTCAGAAAACCAGGAAAGGAGGAAAATATTATTTCCTTGTTTCTTTCATTTCTCCGAATGGATTCGAAGGCCAACATCTCGTCTCTTCTGCGTTCGCTCTCTCCCAGGTCCGCGCAGTTAAGTGTGAAATCTCCGTCCCATATTGTCGGTGGAATTCTCATTTTACAGCATGTTGTTACTGCATGTGACAGGGAAGAAAAGGCAGTAGGTTTCCCTGCCAGCGAAGACGAGGACAGCCAGATCCCTTGCCGAAACATGTGGGAACATCATGTGGATATGTATCGTACATCTTTCGGCGAATCAAGAAACTCTTCGTTGGGGGAGTCGGTAGAGCTGTGGACTAGCACTCGCTAGGCCCGAGTTCAAGTCTCCGGCCGGCTGATGAAGAGTTAGAGGAATTTATTTCTGGTGGTAGTAATTCATTTCTCCCTATAACGTGGTTCGGATTCCACAATAAGCTGTAGGTCCCGTTGGTAAGTAACCAACTGGTTCTTAGCCACAAGTCTAATCCTTCGGGCCAGCCCTAGGAGAGCTGTTAATCAGCTCAGTGGTCTGGTAAAACTAAGGTATACTTACTTCGGCGAATCAAGATAGCTTTACGCAAGGTCCTTTTAATATATTTAAAGGAATTTTGCTTGACGTATTCAGCTTCATGTACAACAGTACATTGAAGGTTTTGACCAAAACGGTAATATACAGTCAACAATTGTGACAGACTGATATGATACCGCAGGAGAGGCACTGGTCCTTGTCTGATGATTTGCTTTTCTCTTGCACAACACTCTTTTGTATCCCGGCATGAACAGATATCTCACACCTTTCATATCAGAGAATTCACGGAAGAGGGGATATATGATAAGCCTTTTCTATGAATTTTGTCATTTTATACCGTCATCATGTTTCGCCCTTGAATATCAGATGCCATAAAGTGCCTAGAATCTCTGGAGCGCAAAGTATTTCATTTTAGGACTAAGGAAAATCACTTCGTTTTGTTCATCGAAGACCGTCCAATTCAAAGCATTGATGACTCTTTTTATTCCCCTCTTTTGAATAACCTGGAACTCGACTACAACAGTCCCTCTGAGAAACATCAATTAATCTTCATCCTGCAACACTGGCTTCTTAAAGAGTTTTGACCAGAGATGTTTACATCTTCTATTCTAAATTCCATTTCTAAAATCGTTGTTCTTGATTCCACTTTGAAAGTAAGAATTGGGCTGATCATAAAAGCAGCATGAGTTTTCCTAAATTTGCTATAATTATAGGACATTCCTTTGTAATGTTGTCCGCTTGATTATTTGGACTTTCCTTACAGAAGCTTCGTTTTTCAAATGATAAGACATTCTTACCCGACTTTATGTAGCAATCTCTTTTCTCCGCTTCATTGATCCACCTTCATTTAAAAATCTGACTTATTAGAATATCTCCCATACACCTCAGTAAGGACTAATGTTTCGGAAGTCGAACCCTAGAAATGTCAGCGTCTACTGACGCTGCAATCATCGGTTTAGACTTCAGTGAAAACTTTATGGTATAATCATCACCCGAGGGAAACGTAACGCTCTACATTTACTTCCCATATAAAACCCACGATTTTGGACCAATACCGACAATTTTGTTATAGTTTTTATAACCCCTCGCTTCTTTATTGATGAACTAATGATTTGTTCTCTTTAAAATATCATTGATTTTCTCTTGAGAGTCCCAGGGCTCTTAAAACATTGTTTTGCCTCTGTCCAGTACCATATATCTCCCTATTTTTTTTTTTTTATAAATAAGTTCTGCAGTGAAGCTCACTCATTTACTACAAGCAAGGCATAGGTCCATTACCATTTTTGTATTCATGTTTTTACTTTGTTTACTTATAGGGAAGGAGAAGGTAGGCATAAATCTTAATATATGTGCTTACCTTTCCACCTGCATCATCCTAAGGAGAGTTGGTTCTTTGATCATGTTTTCAACCGAACTGAATTCTATATAGCCTGAGTACTTGAGACTTCTAGAACCTTACTTTGTCAGAAAATAGACCCAACTTCATTCACATGAATTCTCAATACGGCTTCGCAACGTTATGACCTGCTAGGGAACGTTTTTTACTAACCTATGATGTTCAATTTTAGCGAGCGCTTTATCTTAGCTCTTGATATTCTAACAAGATTTAATACAGTATGCTCTGTCAACCAGATTTCCCCCTTAGTTCATCACTGTTGGAAACAAAACACCTACTCACTTCCCTATTAACTTTTTTGTTCCTAACGACTTTGATTCCTCACTTCTTTCCGTTTTTTCAAAAGAACGTTTGCACTCTGCTTTCTCACATTTACTCCATTTCGCCAGTAATTTCCAGCCTCAATAACTTCGCTACGTCTTCATCAAAACAATGTCCGCTGATCACACTCATTTTCGAATCATTGTCTCTTCGTCTGTCGCCTTGACGTCGCGAGTAATTGTAGAAGGGGGCCCAATAGTTTGATTACCTTCAATGCCTCCAAAACGAAGTTCCTACTTATTGTTTATTACTCTTTTTCCAGTTCGTCATTCCATTTGATGGAAATTAAACTGTATATGGACCTTAGCAATTAAGTCACTGCGAATTTATTTCGGAAACTGTATGTGAATTCCTAAATATTTGTGTGAAATATTAAATGCTCTTTTAAGACGCGTTAGACTGTACTATTCTTTTCACAAAACCATACTACAATTTGGCACCCTTAATGATATGCTCTCCTCTTGGTGTAATTCAATGTACTATAAGGCGACCTTAGATTACTTTCCCCAGGGAATATTTTACCATTCCTCTTCTGAATGGAAGAAAACGGACCTTAGCCCTTGCAGGCTATAGATACCAACCACACAATCCTACCGCATTAATTGCCTCTAGATCAGAAATCTCCAGACTACGTGATCTCGATTGTTTTTGCCCCTCAGATGTGAAACTTTCTTCCCGGAACCTTTATTTTCAAATGACACTTTCCTCTCTTCTCTCCCCTGATAGCTTTCTTCCTTTAGGCCTTGGCTTGATAGGGTCATTTAGGGCCATTATTGTCTCTCTTATTGGCCTCCTACAGAGACAAAGTTTATCATGCGAAAGACTTCATCTCCCCTTCTTTTATCAGAGCAAGAGAAAAAGAAAATTTTTAATTTACATAAAGTATTTTATCTAATGAAGGCATTTTCAGGCATATCATAATTACTGCTTTCACGCAAAATAAATAGCATCAATGGATTCCAACTGAGTATTTCTCTTTTAGCTTGTGTCTATTGAACTGCAGCGATATCAGAGGCCTTCAGTTTCTTTTGCTGAACACGATAAAATCAGGTAAATCCTAAGTGGTCACTGCATACCCTGCCTTTTCAAGAATACTTAAATAATACTTGCTTTATCATCCAGACAAAACTAGCAATGATAGACTTTTATCGGTCTCTGTTTTAATATGGACAAATTCTGACATGCATTTTCAAATCATGAGATATTATTGGTCTTTGGTTTGTTGGCTCTTTTCTACAATACATTAATGCATTATGTTATCGTTGTTTATTACAGTACAACTAGGTCGAAAGTTATTGTTTTTTATTATCTTTATTATTATTATCATTAGTAGTAGTAGTAGTAGTACTAGTAGTAGTAGTAGTAGTAGCCTCCCGTTGCTGTTCTCTGATTTCGATAAACTAGTGTGTAGGTACGTAGAGAGTTGGTGATTCTTTTCCGAAATATTTTTACTGTGACCGATTTTCGAAGGCCACATATCAGTTTAAATACCAAGAACTGTATCATTTTTTAATCTATTAAAAAATCTTCTGCTCTCAAGGAGTCCCTGTCTGGAAGATGTGTTGAATTAATGTTTTAGCCGTTTTTGACTTGGACTTATTTTTGAAGGTCATGGGTCAAGCCAAATGACGAAATTTTACTTTTCGTTGGTTCTGATGAAGTGCTGTAAGTATCCGCCTTGGAGTCTGGGTATAATTAATCCCAAATACTTTTCGCCGCTGCCTGCATTCCAGTGTTACAGGTCTCAATTCAAAGCCAAAAGTTTAATTTTTTCTTATTCTGTCTAAATTTATAAAGCAAGTATCTTGAAGAATGTTGTTTTCTCTGATTTGAATGAAACTTGGTAAGCTGGTAACTTGAGTGTTGTTTCTGTTTTCACAAAATATGTTCTTATCTTTACCAGTCTATCAAGGTCACAGGTCAATTAAAGGTTAATATTTCATTTTTCTCTGAAGTTGATGAAACCTGGCATGTTGGTACCTTGGGTATTTTAGAAATGATAAACATGATGTGATACAACCTTCCCTACAAAAACTACTATTCGAAAAGCATTTGCACTACATTCAGACTAGAATTTCGATGTAGCCCCTAGCTTGAAAGTAGAGTTCAACTGCACTGCTGAAAAGATTTGAAAATTATATTTATCGGAGAGAGACTCTTTCGCTTTCTACAGAAAGTGGCTTGTAAAGAATGATGAGAGCACGTTTACTAAATCTGATTTCTAAGGAGGGCATTATCTTCTGATATTAAGTTAAGAAAGTTGGTTACAATGTTATGAATGCGTAACTTGTTGGAAACTTATAGGAAGGGCTTAGTTATCCATGATTGCATTGGACCCGATGTAGTCACTTAGATAAGTGTCCAGATGTTACCTCTGATATAGACCTCAGGTGAATTTGGTAAAAACGAACTTCAATACAAATAAGATTTTCATCTACAATATTAGTCATTCCATGCAACAGCACAGAAGGCTTAACAACTTTTCGTCGATTTCCCCTTAAATACACTGCACCATTCAACTCTATCTCGAAAATGAAAATGGAGAACGTTATTAAACAAATTACGTGATCGTGTTACCTAACATGTACTTGATCAACGCAGGTCCCCGAGTAATAGATCTTTCCTTGAATAAAAGAATACAACCTGTTATTCTTTGGTGAAATAAGAGCATACGATGCATTTCAGAGTAATACGGTCTGTAGAGTTAAATTCCGAAGCCCGCCAACACTCACAAGTAGTTACTTTTCCTCTGAGAGTGGGCAAGGTTCACTTTTGCCAGTGAGCGCCAACGTACTTTTGAAATTGACCTGGCATAAGATAGTCCTTTACTTCCCGAGACTGCCTAATCACCAGGAACTTGTTGCACATCTGAGTGTGGCTGAACACAGGGAACCATAACAAGTCATGCCTATGAATATAGTCTTCAAATAGATGTCAATTTTGTATATAAGCCTTCGGCTTTCTTTTAAAAACAAAGGGTCTCTTAACAACAAGAAGAGCAGAAACAGAATGGATGGACATTCACAGAACTAAATAAATTTTATAGCTTTATAGAATATTAATATAGCGCGATAGCTTAAACCGTTAAGAAACCTGAATCCTTTATAGATGACTTTGAATAAGCGATTTTTTTAGTTTTCTTTTCTTTGATTATATACTTCCTTCTTCCTCCTGAGTTACAAATGCACTATAATTCCTTCATCTAAATTACTTTAATTACCATTGTTTCACATAAAGCTTTGCAATAAAAATAAATGTTATGTCAATTTGCTTTGGTAAGAAAACAGGAGCAATGTATGATCACTTTACATAAAATATTCCATCAGCACATGAGAGCGCTCGGGACTGCCAGCCACGACATTTTTCTATCGAAAACCAATATAAATTAGCCGACTGTTTATGCGTAAGCAAAGAGGACTGGCGATAAAATGAACTCATTAAATTCAAGATGCCCCCCCCCCCCAACCAAAAAAAAACTTTCTAACTGACTAATGGTGAATCAACAAACTTTGATCATAACAGATGGTGATTGGAATCATGGAAAACATGAACTACCACGAAGTACATCGAATGAGCCTACCACCAAAGCGACCAGACTATAGAGTGTCATCTACAACAAGGTAAGTATAAGACTGGTTGCCTGGGCGGGTAACGCGACCATATGAGAGGAGGAACTCAGTCTAAGAGAAAACGGAGTTGAGTCGAGAGTCCTTGACTGGATAAACCTCATTACTGTATACATTATGAAACCAATAAGCTAATTAGAGATTTCAATAAAACAAATGAGGTTTCTTTTGAACAGAATGAGCACTTGGAATTCTATCTATTTGCAGCTACATCGCTCCCGAAAGATATAGACAACTAAAAAAAATACTAATACAAAATGAGTTACGCGTCAAAAGCAAAGTTGTCATGGAAGCATTGACGGTAGTTTCATGTTCCCATTCAGTTGCTTTCGAAATCCAAGATAAGATGAAGCCTAGATGTCAACAGATGAATCACAGTAAAAGCTGAAGATATCTTGTGGCTAATTCGTCAGCAATGCATGAACAAGAAGGCTGTAGGACAAAAAGAAGATAAGAAAGACCTAAAGAGAAGTCACCCCTATTGTGCTTCAAAAGAAGTTAGATGAGAGAACAATAACAGCATAACGAAAGACGAATTCAATGGCATCTTTGTAGCACCTGCTGGATACCAGGAAGCAGAATAATAGCATCCACCACACTGTGCTGGGTAGACAACAAGTTGTCAGTCAAACCGTCTGCATTCATATCCGGTATTACTACTGCAAAAGTACAGAGAACGACGAAGAGATTTTTTGTGCGTGAGGATGGGATGCAAACGAGGAGTAATGTATATTAGTTAACTAACAGAGGAAATTTATGTTACGACAGTAATGGAAACTAATGAGAAATTTGGTAGAATGCAAGGCTGAGAAAAACCAAGAGTCAGAGCTCTGTAGAGCAGTGTTGCTGAAGCTGAGGCAGCAAGAATGAAAATAATGATACATGCATCTGCTGTTCTCATATGAGAAAGAGGGACATGGAAAAAGATTCTGGAGTGTCTGAATATGCATCTAGCTGGTGTTTTTGAGAGAGGGAAAGAGGAAAGGTGCCGGACTATCTGAATACAAAAGCATCAAATATGAAATCGTACGGAAGTTTACAGTGTAGAAAGCAAAAGAAAATGGAAACTGTTCTGAAAATAAGCGTCACTGACGAAAATGCATGATTCAGTTGAAGATTTCTAATTATAATCATACTCTGATAAGTGCTGATGGTGAAGAGAGGTTTGTTAGCTTTAGGATTAGTAAACAACAGATGGAAGAATAAGCCAGTGGATGAAGTAGTAAGAAAGCCAGCGGCTAGAGAAATATTACTGTTGAGGCAGAAATGGAACCTGTAAGTACAATATTTATTAAATATTCACTAATATTTTATGGCACTCTTCATTCATACTTCCTCCATGGATTAAAATATTAATTTAAGCATCAACAAAGTTGTAAGAGTAAATATGAGCAGACTCATCAAATCCAAGAAAGATTAACTTCTTTCTATAATAACTGACTAACCAAGGGTTCAGATAAACAAAACTGACCAGAACTGAGAAAAACCGCGTTTTATACCACGAAAATTTTATCAAAGGCTTTTCCACACTAGAATATTACTCAAAATTATTCTAGGGTCAGGGCTTAAATCAGCTTCACCAGTAAGAGCTGATATGTAAAACCTGTGAATTATAATTACAAATATTCAAGAATAAAGCAACAAACAAATGTAGATCAATAAACTGATTACCAATACTTTCTTTGTGAATGAAATTCTAAAAAGTACGGGGTTAACTGGTCGTGGCGTAAAGGAGCTCCGAAATTTATCGAAATTATTTAGAGGATTTGTGAAAGGGAATGTCGAAAGTAATAGATGATAACAAATGCGGAGCTACGAGGAAAGCTATTACATCAAGAGTCGGAATGAAAGTTAACAAGGATAGTGTGAAAACGGAATTGGGCAACTTGTATGGGTATTTAACCTAAACGAAGAAAGATATAACATATAAAGTTGGATAAGGAGAGTAGTGAATATATGCAAAATTTGTGAAATAAGAATGTTTTGTCTAAGGAGACAGAGCCAATTTTTCAGGATAAGACTTTAGGGAGTTAAATTCAAGTTAACATACGGGAAAGATAAGACTTTTCTTTTTGTATTAAGTAGCTGAATAAAAACGAAAAAAAATGGGATCAGTTAAAATGAACTGATTAGGCAGTATGAATGCCGTATAGGGGGATGAGAAAGTGAGAAACCCAAAGATAAAGCGAAGACATGGTTAAAATTTAGCATAATTGTAAAGATGAATCAGTGTGCTCAGATGGTTTGATAATGTACAAAGAACGGGAGAACTTAAATTAATTAGAAATATCCATATTACAGATACGATTGAAGAGAGGGAACTGAAGGTCTAGTTTGTAGTAGGTGAAGAGAATGCCATGTTTCAGAATGCATGGATCTCAATATCCAGATAACGCTAAAGCGCAGGCGATTAGCGCAGTATATGCAAAGCAGGTCGACTGCTGATAAGGACCCTTTTGTTCACATAAGTGAAGCAGCTAACAGACTGTGGTGGCCTTTACAATATGGAGTTCGTCGGTGAATCAGCAATTAAATGATTTAGCATAGCTTTGTCGATAAGGCTACCCATTTCAGGGGAAGCGACTTCCTGCAGATACGTGATCAAATCAGACGTTCCGAAATCTCACCCTTTTGTTGTAACTTTCACCTCAATCATTACGTAATCATCGAAGCTGAATATCTGAGGCACAATGATAGGAAAGACAATAAAGCACCTCGTACATATGCATTGCTGCTGTTGACGAGAAAGTGGGGCGAGAGATGCAAATTTTACTGCCCGTACGTCCTCGTGATAAAGTTTAAAAAACGGGCAATTTAAAATTGGAGCGCATAATATATACATTCATTCAACGTCATTTGTCGTCATGCAAATTTTGGTCAGTTTTAAAAGGAGGATAAAAAGTGTCAAATGTGTACAGCACTTAAAATTTATCGACAGGGAATATCTCGGTTATGTTAACTGGAAAGGGGCATTCTGTTTGCAAAGGTGATTTAGGCTCTAACTCATTCGGGAGTAGTTTCCTTGCACACTGGGGAGCTTCTTTTCATTTTCTATTTTTTACCATTTTGCAACCGTCCTTTGTTTTTTTCTTACTCATTTTACACCATATTACCATTTAAGACACTTTTAACTACTAGTTACTTTCCTTTTCACTTCTCTTACCTAATGTGAAGTAAATTTCATCGATAGAAAAACGTAAGAATAGCAGATCTGAGAGGCAGTTTCTCACACACTTTCAAAAATGTGTTTTCCGTGTATGCTAGATATATGCATATGTGTATATAATATATGTCATCACATATGTAGACACAAAATAAATACATACATATTTATGAATATATATATATATATATATATATACATATATATATATTATATTATATAATATATATATATATAGATATATTATATATATACATATATATATATATATATATATATATATATATATATATATATATATATATATATATATATATTCTAAGAAGAAACGACAGATAATTACAATGACCATAATTTTATATATATACACATTTACATATGTACATGTACATATATATGCAAATATATACATGTGAGTATATATATATATATATATATATATATATATATATATATATATATATATATGATTACAACACACATACTTATACATGTGTGTGCATGTACGTATGTATATATCTATGCATACGTCTATATATATAATGACATTATTTCCACATAGGCACACATGAACACGAGGACATCTTATGTTTTATACATACATACATACATATATATATATATATATATATATATATATATATATATATATATATATATATATATGTGTGTGTGTGTGTGTAATATTGTGTGTGTGTGTGTGTGTGTGTACTTTTCAACATTTTTGATAAAAAAATTTATCTAGGGTAAACGGATAACTTTACATACTCTCTCTCTCTCTCTCTCGCTCTCTTTGTAGTGAATTTCAAAATGATTTTAACAAAACGTGAATTCCCTTCATTTATGGTTATCTGAAGTACCCAAGCCAAGTAGTATCATTATGTTTTAGTTGCAGGTTTATGCAAGGCCTACAACAATAATATTACTTTTTTCCGTAAATTTTACTGTATTTAGCTTTGTATTTGATTCAAGATACAATGATTCTTGTCTGTGTATCTTAATGGATGCAGTTTTTGGTCACCTTTTCAATAAGCACTCTATTTGGAGGAGCTAAGTTGGGATCATTGTACAAGCAAGGACACGCTTTTATGGTCATTTTTTTCCTCTAGTGTGATCATATTGTATATCTGATTTATAAATTCATTCCCTGCGTCTTATTTCTATTGTCCATTATTCCTATTTAGGATCTTAATGATTTCCTGCTGATGTTCATATAAGGAATACTTCGTGCGTCGATTATTTAATCAGGACTATGGCTAATTTTTAATTTGATTTGTTTTCAGTTGTTTGTACGTCGTTGCTCTGAAACTCTGAAGTGAATCAGTTGCTGCATTCGAATAGTGTAGTGATCAATAAAGAGTAAAGTACCAAATTTGCACAGACCTAAGTAATGGGGCAGAGGTTAGTATTCTCCCTTTTTGCTTACTTATCATCATCGTAACTGTTTAGTTGCCATCTTACTGCGATATTGTACATTACGTCTTGCTTGCCTGAGTTTTTAAGAGAAGATTATTTAAAAAAAGAATCCTCATATATTACTCTGAGAAACTTGATTAGGTGAATTATAACAAGGTCTAAATATAAGTGAATAATCTGTTATAAACTGTTTGATTAAAGGAAATTCCCGAAGGGATTAGTTGAGGCCTGAATATTAGATTCTGAAATCCCAAAGCGAAACCGGCTCCATTGGCTTCGAGCTCGAAGCCAATTTTTATTTATTTATTTTTTTTTTAGTCTCAGGATTGAGAGTAATAATGGGAAGGTATATCTTCCGACTCTGACCCCCAGAGACCCTTGACCTTTGTCGCCCGACTATCTATATAAAAATCACTTCCGTATCCTTCCCAATTGTTTCTCCAAACTGAAGTTATATCCCCATCCCGGGCTGAAGTAAAGGACTGCAAAGTTTGTATAGTTTTACTGAGCAACAGTCAGCATCAGAAAATTTTTCCACTGTTATAAAAGAAATAATTATGTTCTGTGATCAGAAAAAGTAAGCATTAAATAGCTTTTGCTTTACAAGGATTAATAGAAGAGAGAAAATAAGCAGTGATACAATGGCTTTCAGATGCTCAGATAAAAAAAATGAGCAAGATACAATACCTTGATATATATCTAGAATCTGCTGGTTACATCCACTAGACAATTATTTTTAAGACACAAAAACTTATTTAATTCTTGAATTCTTCTTCCCTTTTTTGGATACGTTTACCTCTACAATTCTGGCATTTTGAAGGAATATAAATGATGAAGCTCTTCCACAAGACAAAAAGAATAATAAGTATCTACTTTGTCCCCCACCATCAAATATCTGTCTAACTAAGATACATTCCCAGCCCGAGAAGAACCCTAAAAGAGTTCAGAGGTCTGGTTAAACAAATCATTTATAACTAATAACTAAGATACATTTTAAAAGATCTAAAAGAAAGCCACGTTAGCGTCGTAACACTGGATCTTGACTGTTTTTGGTTTCTGGTTGAACTATGTAAGCAATCTACTGACCATAGTCACCATATGCATATATTTTTATAGCTACAATCTCCTAACACATCACTTGTCTCACACTTTTTTTTTTCAACACTTTATTTTTTAAGTCTTGACCCCAAGTAGAAAATAAATGGAGAAGCCTTTCCTTCTGTAGTGGCAAGAGTGGAGTTGCTGTAAAACACCATGCTGTGAGGAAGGTTATGTATCTATTTCAGTTCATGCTTCACTGTATTCGTCGCATTCAGATCCATTTTACTAGGTATGAATTCTACATATCCAGACAGAAATTAATGATGAAACTCGAAGACATGAAATTTGGCTGGGATCTGGATTAGGCGCTCTCCACTATCA
This sequence comes from Macrobrachium rosenbergii, assembly GCF_040412425.1. NCBI lineage: Eukaryota > Metazoa > Arthropoda > Malacostraca > Decapoda > Palaemonidae > Macrobrachium > Macrobrachium rosenbergii. The sequence goes on from NC_089795.1 coordinate 57,536,401, forward strand.
TACTGTAGCTTTTCAACTCTCATGAAGCACATGAGTCAGTATTCAGTCTGTCCAGATGACTCTGCCGAAGATGAAGTCAGAAGTTTCTCCGTCTCGTATATTTTTTAACATCATAAAAGACTGTGAATAGTCAATGGTTATAATTAAAAATTCGAGCTTTCGTTTTCGTCCAAAAATGGTTATGCCACTTTATCTGTTTTAATGAGTTTATTCCTTAAATATTCAAATTAAAAATGTTTTAATTTCAAAATTAAGAATGATTTCATTAATGTAAAGGAGATGCTATCCTTAGGGCATTTTGTCCCTGAAGGTTCAGTCGGTGGTTGGATTTTGTCCACAAGGGATTTAATAATGTTACATATAAAATGTCTAGTATCTGGGCCGGCACTTTACTCTTGAATAATTTCTTTTATTAATTCATTTCATGAATATTTGTTTCTGAGTATGTAATTATATAGGATGAACTAGACGGTATTCTCAAATTAATACGTTCTTTACTACGGAAATTAATGATACTCCCTCCAGCACGCCTCTTCATAATAGCATGGCTACAGCATAAAAGCAATGTCGAAATGCAAGGCTAATTCTTTTCAAACATCCATAAGACTACAGATGCTAATATACGGAAAAAGCTTCGCACCTTCGTTCTCTTTTTTCCACGGAAATTTCCGTTTATTTCTAAATAATAATAATAATAATAATAATAATAATAATAATAATAACACAATAATGGGCTAATAATGTTACAATGAGGCTGCATTATGCAAATTGATTTTATACTGAGCTTTCTCAATTCTTATAACTCGCTTTTCCTGCACATCAATCTTCTTCCTCTTTCAACCTTATTAATCCCACTGTATAGCAGGGAGGGTCGGCCGCTCGAGTCAACTTTCTCCATCTATTTCTATTCCTTGCATCTGCTTCCCCTAGTCCCACCTCACCCATATCCCTCCTCACCACATCCATCCATCTGATCCATGACGCCTCACACTCCTCCCTCCCATCACTGGCATGTTCTAGCTCTCTTGATTGGTTCCACCTCCTCTTCTTATTACATGGCCACAGTATCTCAGATGAGCTTCCCCAGCCTTCTCCTTGCATTATATACCACACATTCTTCTTATATCTTGACTCTCTCCCTTTCCAGTAGTGATATTCCAGCAATCCATCTCACCATCCCCCATCTCGGTTCTTTCCAACAGTCCCTCCTCTTTCCTCTTATGGACTTGGTTTTCTACCCCATATAACAGTGCAGGCCTGATAACTGTCTTATAAATCTTCATTTTGGGCTTTAATGGCATTTCCTTGTCAAACAACTCCTGTGACTTCTCTCCATTTCGCCTTGCTTCTTTCCTCTCTGTCCTCAAGGTTTTCTCAGTATCTCCTTCTGTTACTACTGATCCCAATTAGTTAAACTCATTGTTCTGCTTTAGCACTGTACCATCTTCCACTTGAATGTTTACTTCTTCTGTCCTACTCTACTACTAGTCATTAGCTCTGTCTTCCAATGTTCACTTTAAATCCTTTCCTTTCTAGGCTCCTTTCCATACTAAAACCTTTCTTGCAGTTCTTCTTCTGTGTCTGCTATAATGACTAAATCATCAGCAAACGATGTTTTATCCATCGAAACATGAACATTGGCCAATTATTTACGAATATTGATGTGCATGAAAAGCGAATTATAAGAATTGAGGAAACCCAGTATAAAATCAATTCGCATAATGCAGCCATTTTATTCAACAAGACTTGCCTCAAAGAGTCTTCTTACTTCCAATAATAATAATAATAATAATAATAATAATAACCAAGCTCTCCCGTCCGCTATTCATGATGTTACGATTAAGTGATGAATGTGCCTGTCTGCTATCAGACAAAAAAGGAAACATTAGATAAGTGATCACGTCCATCATCCAACATGATACAAACACTCATTTCCGGTAAAGCTCAAGTACACGACTAAAGCAAATTTACTTCACAGCATTGTTAACTCGCAGCATGCAGATACAGGTATCGGTGGGCTACACACAGTAATTACTTCTGTCAACAATGTTGAAAGAAGTTAATGAATTCCCCAATGCATGCCTATCTGTATTGCAGTGTGATTTTGCAGTGTGATTTTGCAGTGTGATTTTCCTTCTTATTTTTATTTGCACATTTTTCTCTTTTTATACGGCTGTCTCTCTGCCTAATGTTTATGTCGAAATCCATCAGTAACATTATGTCGAAATGTTACTGATGGATTTCAGTCACTCTGTTTATAAGTGGGGGTTCTGGGCCTGGAACCAGAGAGTAGTTTTCGAGATGGATCTGAATTTAGACCCATTTTTTTTTTTTTTTTTGTACTCTAGCCACAAGAAATTTAAACTTTCATAAAAATCGTATAATCTTCCAGCCTTTGAGATTTTTTATGCATCCAGGAAACTTAACAGACTTGGTAGATGTGCTTTACAGAAAGACAGTGAAGGAGGTTTGCGCTCATTGCTTTCTATCTTAGTTTTCTGTAAAGAAAACTGCTGAAATGGCTTTTTGTCTGTCCGTCAGCCCTCAGATCTTAAAAACTACTGAGCCTAGAGGGCAGAAAATTGGCATGCTGATATCCACCCTCAAATCATCAAACAGACCAAATTGTAGCCCTCTATCCTCGGTAGTTTTTATTTTATTTAAGAGTAAAGTTAGCCATGATCGTGCGTCTGGCACCGATATAGGTACCCACAACACAGGCCACCAGCAGCCTGTGGCTGAAAGTTTCATAGGCCGCGGCTGTGAGTTTCATGAGCCGTGGCCGAGAGTTTCATATAGTATTATACGCTGTACAGAAAATTCGATTGCGCCGAAGAAACTTCGGCATAGTATTTTTTACTTGTTTCTCTTGCATTCACCAGAATTTAGTTTCGAAAACTTGTTCACAATCAATAAGTTTTATTTGTAAAAAAATATCTGTAATTTTTCTTTCATGCTCTATAGTTATTTTATAACTTTATCCCGAAATTAATTTATTGCCTAAAACCCACAGTATAACCGTTTATTCTTGTCACGTTGATAGAATTATTAATCAAATCTAATAATTCAGAACAAATTCATGAACGTATACCTACGAAGAAAGATTATCATTAATAATTACGAGAGGCAATACAGAATCACAGTAACGACAAACAGAGAGAGAGAGAGAGAGAGAGAGAGAGAGAGAGAGAGAGAGAGAGATTTAATCCGACAGGAGAGGATTTGCAAAGAGGAGGACTGGAGAGTCTCGTTGAAGGATTATTTCAGGATCTCAAAGATTTAAAGTGGGGCTGAAGCACACACTTTCCTCCAAATCCCCAGTTGTGCCTCGCCACCACTAAATCTGTCGAATTCTTTACACAGGAACGAAGGCAGCAAGGCTACAACAGACCCATGCGGTTGACACTGCAGGAAAGATTCCAGACGGGGGGTGAAAGAGTTATAGTTATTGCTGGAATGCCGGCTATTCCAGTCTCTGGCGTGAGGCTTAGAGCCATCAAACTCTGGACAGTTTTCAAAATAAAAAGAAGTCACACTTTTAATAAAAACTACAGTTTTATATTAACACTTTTGATAACAAGCTTTTTGTAAAGGTCATGTCAGAAGTTACAGCAGATTATTGTATGACGGACCAGTATCTCCCTCTTATCATCAATATAATTAAAATGATAATAATAATAATAATGACAGACCAATATCACCCTCTTATCAATATAATAATAATGATGATGATAATAATGACAGACCAATATCTCCCTCTTATCAATATAATAATAATTATGATGATAATAATAATTCGATACCAACTATTAAAAAATGGATTTTTCCATCCAAAAATAAAAAAAAATGTTACATCAGTCATAAATAGTATCTATTTGGGAAAATCTCTGTTATTATTAATAATAATAATAATAATAATAATAATAATAATAATAATAATAATAATAATAATAATAATAATAATAATAATAATAATAATAATAGCAGATTACTGTAATAGTTATTAAGTCAAGAGAGACAAACCAAGCCTCGAATACCAAAGCATAAAATATAGATGTAAAGCGGTCTTGGTCTCTTTTATAACAAATAAAATACGGTAAACTGATAAATCAAGTGCACCCCGCCGTTGGTACAGGAAGCAGGATAAATGCTAATCCCAAAACTTGGTCATAGTAATGTACTGTAACACCATGCATGAATTATTTATATGCCATAAAAGCTTGTTGATCACATGCAAAGGCTGAAAAAATGACATGAAAATATACCGGCACTGGATAGTAAATATTAATTTACATAAAAGGAAACACACAACTGACTCAGATTTTTGTACAGTGAAAATTAATTTACATAAAAGGAAACACACAACTGACTCAGATTTTTGTGCCAGACATCAAAAATCCCGTTTTTTGTTGGACATTACAGTTAAGACGTAAACGTAGTGTGATGTTGGGTTTATGTAAAACGAAATTACTAAGTCTGGTAATAACTAAAAAGGTGAAATGTTATCTTTACTCTTACACATCTTTCTTAATTCTTTTATAACAGACACTTGCCTTTACAATTTTTTAAATGCCTGGAAAACGTGAATAAAGATTACCTATTCCCTTAGCGAGGGAAATTAATTACTTGCACTGAAAATAGGATTAACTTTATACACCAAAAAGAGTAATCCTCCTTAATCTCCAATGCTAATGATCGCTGAAGTATGGAAACACAATTAACATAGGCCAAATCCGACTCCATTAGAGCATATCATGTAAAATAAAAGACTCGTTAACCACTGCGGTGGAAGCAAATGTAGATGAGAGCTTACAATCTCTGTCAAAGTCCGCTCAACTCCTTAAAGTTTTATGTGACTTTTTAATGAGTCTAAGATATTTCGTTTACTCGTTCCATAAGGATTTTATTCATTACTTAATAAATAACCGCATGTTTAGTTCATTTCGCTTCCTATAAAACTTTCAACGACAATGAGCGGAAAATGTATAAAAAGAAAGCATACATTTTCATAAACATTCACATTCTGCACGGGTAATTTTCCATCCTCGGTTGTTGAAGAAAAAAGATGCTTGAGTGCAACTGCCATCGAGGGGGAGGCAAATAAGGACTAAGTAATTCCAGAGGAGCACTGTTGGGAATCTCAACCATAGAAGGAAGAAGAGATATACCAATATGTCAACATTAGCAGCAACTTAACCAAGCAGCAAAAGAAGCAAGTTCTGCAGTTGCAATTCCAGAGGAGCACTGGTTGGAACCTCAACCACAGAGGGAAGAAGAGATATACCAATACGTCAACATTAGCAGCAACTTAACCAAGCAGCAAAAGAAGCAAGTTCTGCAGTTGCTAGAGGAATATCAAGGCATCTTAACCAGCAATCTAGGAAGAACGTCACTTGGGAAACTCTATATCAAAGTGATGACCGGGCAGCTAGTCAGTACAAAGATGTCTTCTGTGCTGGATGCTACTAAGGAACTGATCCAAGAAGTTGGGGAGATGCTTGAAATGGGAATCATCAAAAGGTCAACTTCTGCATACTGTCCACCAAATGTTATAATAGATGCAGATAAAATGGAATTCCTTGAGCACAAGGTCAGCTGCAATAGGATTGCCAAGAATGAAGCAAAGTTGTTGAGAATCCCAGATGCATCACCACCAAAAGCAAACACTTAAGTAAGATCACTCCTAAATTTGACAGGCTACTACAGGGAGTTTGCGAACAACTACATAAATATTGCAGCACTTTTGACCGACCTAGCAAAGAAGGGATGAGTGAACAAAGTCCGGCTCAGAATATGTTTGCTCTTAGTATATTTATTTTATTGCAAATTTGTAAAACAAACGAAATCAATAGCCAAAGAAAGTCAGTAATGCTTTTTGGAAAACGGGTTCAAAGCAAAGTTTTGAACAAAGGATTCTCACACAAATCTATACAGATTCTTTTGAAACTTTACACGACAAGTCTCTGCAGTACAGTACAGATCCTTTCCTCTTGGAATAATATATAATTTTATTACTGCTTAGGAAACCAAAACAATGAACAAACAGCTTGTTGCTGGAGGCGCCCTCTTACTTCACTATATCGCGCAAATTTTTACTAAATAATACAGAAACATACTTTGCACAACTGTCCCGTTGACTAATAACTGACCATTAAAAATCAGGATGATCCAGTCTAAGTGAAATTGTTATATTTACTGTACGTTAGATACATTATGCAGTTTACACGCATTATTCTGCTGTGATGAAAACAAATTAACAGACAGTAATGCCTAAACTAACAGCAACGTAACACAGGAATCAGTGAATGATTGCACATTTATAATCAGCACGTCTGCTTGAGATCTAATGATAAGTCTTATAACTTATATTGATTTTATCTACTTTCTTAAAAAAACTATATTCCCATCTCTAAATAAATCCAACCAACGTAGAATGGATGGCTGTCGTCCTTCTTGCCCCTTAATAAACAGGGAAAGATTTCGCAAATAAATGTTACTGTTACGCGTCTTGAGGTACTGGTGTTTCACTGTGGAGACTTTTCTTCCCAAGAACCTGCATAACTGAAAACTTTCTCGTGACGAATACGACCGACAGGCACTGACTGGTAAGAGGGAAATACTGCCAGATTAAGCGTACAGATATAAACCCAAGGTCGGGCTTACTTAAAGCACAAGAATATGAAGAATACGTTGTCTATTGATAAGAGCAATAAAAATTCGCTCCTGCGCTGTGTAGTGATTACAGAGAGGGACGCTATATCATAAAAGAGGTATTTTTGACAATAAGAGCAAACAGATTGTGAAGTAAAAAGTATTAAGTTAATACCCAGATAATTGCTGCTGAGGAAAGTGAAATTCTTTTTTCACAAAATTTGGTTGCAGAAAGTGATTTGTTGGAGAAGGATGCCCGGAGAAACGTTCCGTGTTTAGTCTTTGTGACTCAGATCAAGGAAATCAGTCTCTTGGAATTCTTTTCGTGGAGGTTTTAGCTCCGTCGTTTCAGACTGATTGCAGCACAATGGAAAAACAGAAACGTCGAAATTCCGTCCCCCTTTTTTTTTATATAAAACGACGAAAAAGGAACGACGTCTATTATCATAATCATTTATTGCATTAAAGGACAAACAGACTCCTTTGACAGTTTCTTGATAGCTGTTGTGTCAGTTTTAATTTTCCTGATATTAAAAACTTTTTGGGAGGAAATTAGCATATAGCAGTTTTTCCAGTCATTAAGAATCTGCTATAAATTCTCATAGAGTTACTTTTGCTAAAAAAAAAAAAAAGAGGCTTTACCACTATATATGTAATATTTTTTCTACAGCACCGTAACAAATGAATGTCACGGATGAAACTGATTAATGTTTCAAGTTTTTGGAGCTTTCCATGCCTTTGTTGTTTGTGCAGTTATCCATTCATATAATAATCGGTCCCGTAAGCAATCAGCTATGAATTTTACGAAAAATCTTTTTCAAAAGTACAAGGCTGCAGTAGAGCTCAATCAGCTCAACCATAACAAGTAACAATAATTCTGATTATAATGACCAGCTACGCTTGCATCTGCAAATGCCATTAAAACATTTTCAAATTACACTCGGTTAACTATATACTGGTCTGTTATATTACAAGACGCTGTGTCACGCTGATGACTGGTCTGAAGCCCTTGTGTCTCTTTTCGGACATCTCCCTGTGATCGATCTGTTACATACACACCGTGAACAACGCACATAACTTTGAAGAATGTTATTGCTTAATACGATTAACTTCGACAAAATAATGACACTAATTCAGTTTAAAAACTGACGGCACAATGGGCTGAGTGAAGGATGCCCGTCTGTGCATAAATGGTGCTTCTCTCCGCTACTCAACTATAGTGAGAGCTTGCATGTGATCATCTCTCTCTCTCTCTCTCTCTCTCTCTCTCTATATATATATATATATATATATATATATATATATATATATATATATATATATATATATATATATACTATATATATATATGTGTATATGTATATGTATATATGTATGTGTATATATATATATATATATATGTGTGTGTATATGTGTATATAATTGTTTATCTATATATATATATATATATATATATATATATATATATATATATATATATATATATATATATTATATAAATATATATATATATAAATTATATATATACATATATACTGTATATATATATATATATATATATATATATGTACATATATATTTATATAATAAATATGTACAATTAACACATATATATACATATATATATATATATAAATATATATATATATATATATATATATATATATATATATATATATATATATATATATACATATATACACGAGATCATTTTTTTTTATTACAGACGAATTATAAAAAGACGCGAAGGCCCCAGAAAGAACAATTAATTCTTTGCTTATACCGACGGAGTTTCTCCCTTCTCCTGGTGCACAAAGGATGGAAAAAATACGATGCTTATCAAAGTAATTGGTGCATAAAATCATTAAAAGAAAATTCCCTTTACAGTTTTGTGATGACTATATTACACGTTCTCAAGCTCTCAAAAATATATGCTTAATAGGAGAAAATCTACTTTTGCCATTAACGTTTCGAATCTTTGAAGCTGGCTGTGCCTTAGTTGTTTTCAAAGCGATGCGTTTTTGCAATGATCGGTCATGCGAACATTTAATCGTGAATTTTTTTATGTACATTTTTCAAAGTACAGCGCTTCAGTAAAACTTGCTCCTCTGTCACAGTGGGTAAACATACGTTACTCCGTTGCCCGTGACATTACAACACCACAAATTATACTGAGCACATAATAGCCTGAAAAGTATATTTACATTTGAAGGTTATCACGAAATACGATTAGCTTGGATCAAATAATGATATCAATTAACAAACTTACGGTCCAGCGGGTTAATTAAAATTAAATCAGGTAATTGATACACGTATATGCAACAAAACTACTAATTCTCCACTTTCATGTACTGTGTATATATATATATATATATATATATATATATATATATATATATATATATATATATATATATATATATATATATATATATATGTATATATATATATATATATATATATATATGTATGTATATATATATATATATAGAGCCTGATGGCTCAGTCGATTTACAGCAGCAGCTTCGGACTTCCGTAGAGGTCTGTGGCGCAGGTTCAATCCTTGAAAGCCGGCTGATCAGAGAGAGGCAGAGACACTTTGCTATCCCGTGTAGACATCCCGGATTATATATATAATCAACGGATAGGTTTGCTTAAAAAGCAAATGGATGCTATAGACTAAATACACACACAAAACAAAAGCCACTACAACACCTTCTAAAACATAACAAACATCTCACACACGTCTCAGAACGCTCGCCATACCCGCGCAATAACTACTCGCTGCTGGGAAGAAAGAGGCGTTTGGGTCTGGTATGATACATGAAACATACGTACCGGGGGTTCAAGCGATATCAGGCAGGGCAGCCGATCGAGACCACAGGTCTACCCCAAAGCCTAAATCCAAAAGTCCTTCAACGAAGGCATCGTGCTTACCCCATACAAAAATGGGAATAAAAGCACGTTAAAAGAAAAAGAAAGAAAGTATATATATATATATATATATATATATATATATATAAAACGATACCATTTAGTATTGCAGTGTGGTGTACTGAAGGTATTTAATGTGTCATGTATTTGTGTTTTATATTCTATTGGATTCGGTTTTGTCTAAGGTTTACATCGAGAACCGTAATGTTGGTTTCCTTGACTTTTAGTTATTTCATAATTGCCTGCACGTCTTTCGGTTTTGTTATTAATTCTGTGTGGCGGAGCACACGATTGGTGTGGCACAGTAATATGTAACAAACTAGTAATTCGTATATGAAACTATAGCCTAATAATCATAATTACAATAATAACATTGGTAATGCTTTTGTGATACAACTTCCATTACTTCATTGTTAAGTAGTGACGATGCGAATGATGGAGTGAGAGGTCTTCTTCTCGGGGTGTTTATGGAAAATGTGCTTAGCTAATCGCAACATCTGCATCACGAGGTCACGCTGTTGAACTGTTGTCAGCTTGCCGAATAACGGCATAACATTTATTTTTAATATGACATTGATTTTCTGTCTATTTCAGTTTAAAAACCTTACTGAAGATTTATCCATAAGTAATTTTGTGTTTTTGTCATGTTTTTCGTTTTGCCTCACATTCGAGGTTGAAGAGTGATTGTCATTTGTGAGCGCGTTTCACGCCGAGTCGGGTATAGTTGTTCTTGATGAGTGATCACTTTACCAAAGAGCTAAACTGGAGAAAGATAAACGCCCTGTACAAGTGGGGAAAATAAATGAAAAAAAAAGTAATGTTTTTCCTTCAACATAACTGATTATAACCAACGGTTAAGGACGTAAGGGTCCCTACAAATTTACTCCGCAACGCACGATCTTCTAAAAATTTTTTTAATACGAATGCCTCTTATATTTCTGGGAATAGTTTCTTTTATTAACATTGTGGGATTATGAGAAGTCCTTATCTATTAATTCCCGAGATACTACATCTTTCACAATGTACAGCTGAGAACGAAACATATCCTGAAAAAAAAAGGAAATATTTCAAAACTGCTGTTCAATAATTTTCTAGTTAATGCATTTGGTTATAAATCTTTTGCAGACGGGAGGGATAAAGAGTTAACTTATGGTTGTAAGGTAAGTCAGAGAGAACGATTAAGGGTTTCAAATTGTAAGTGTATGTTTCTGAGACTAAGGTTCCATGAGTGAAAGGAATTAAGGAAGAGGCAATGATGAATGTTAGTAGGGCATTACCAAAGTCATACAGCTAAGGGTGGGCTGACAGAGCTAACAACAATAAAGAGAAGTCTCCCTAAAATATAAGAGAAGTTGACAAGTCATCATACAACATTTTCCATCAAAGAATACAGTATTACGTAAGTGCCACTGATATACTGATATTTATTGAACGAAGGTGTAGGTCAACTAAGTTTTCACCTGGAAGACTTCCATAGCTTCATTCTTACTTCAGGAAGTTCAATGCCATCTAACTCTCAACAAAAGACATTATCCATAATGTCACTTCAAAATCTGATGCCAACAAGAACGGCTTTATTTGTGTACACAGCTCTCTAAATGAGTAGTGAAAGAATATTAAAAAGGAGTGAATGAAGATTTCTGAAAATTCCAATATTAACTCTCGCATGTTCCATACCGAAATTTTTTTTATGACTGACGACTAGAATGCGTTTTTAGAAAAAAATAACCACAGCTTTTAATGAAAGGAAAGTTCTTAAGTATATTAATTATATATTTACTGCATCTTATTAATCACAAGAATTGTTTCAGTAATTTAGTATTTGTGAGATCTTCGTAAAAAAAGCGCAAACATATTAACAAAATTGACTGCATATACCTATATTAAAGAAATTTTTTTAATGCTGCCTTTAAGACTTTGAAAGCTCTGGTGTTGGAAGTTTTGTACTTCTTCTATTTCACAGCTTCTTTTAAGCTACCAGCAACAGTATTACTATTAATGGAACTTCTAGTGAGCTTAGACCTGTCACGCTGAGTTTTCCTCAGGATAAATTATTCTGGGACCTTTGATGCATTTTTTTATTTTAAGTGATATGACCTCTAGACTAAAAGGATAGGATAATAAAGTATTCAGAGGATATGACCGATTGTGCTGTAATTATTTTCTCCCTCACATGCAATATGCAGATTTGAAACGGTTCAGTTAATGGTGTAGTTAGTGAAGTTTGAGGTCAGGCTGAACTCCAGCACAATCAAGACTTCTATGATTCTTCGCTTGTTTTTCTTCACGGCATTAAAAAAATCATATCATCAAAACCTATCATCTAACGTTGCCAGAAAACCAGGTATTGATCGTAAGGATTCCTGTTTCCACAGAGATCAGAGTATGAACGCAACATGCCTCAGAATTTCTGTTCTATCTTCACAGCTGCACTCAACAACAACAACAACATCATTAGCACGCTGAGAAAAAGACAAAAAACTCCCTCGCGCGTTTCTGGGGACAACAACAATTGCTAGATCAACTCGTTTTTATCGCATTGTGCTCACCTATGATTACGTGCCAGGGGCAAGGAAATGGATAACTCCTTCGTAAATCGTGGGTCGACGCTCTCGGGCACGCCCCTCACAAGGCAAGCTTATATGGAAGGAGTTCCTTAATTTTATTCCCTCTCCATTTTTCTCCAAATCTTTTACTCTACCTGTCGCTTAAATCATAACTGCCTCTCTCTCTCTCTCTCTCTCTCTCTCTCTCTCTCTCTCTCTCTCTCTCTCTCTCTCTCTCTCTCTCTCTCCAAACGTCACATTCATTCTCTAGTCAATCTTAGAAACGGCCTTGGTGGCAGTGATCTTGATGTTTAAGTTGAAAGGTTATACTTATTGATGATGCCTTGCACAATACATACATACATACATACATACATACATATATATATATATATATATATATGTGTGTGTGTGTGTGTGTGTGTGTGTTTGTATGTGTGTGTATGTGTGTGTGTGTAGAGCATTTATAATTTTTTACATTTCCAGTCTTTCCAGTATTTCTTCCTATCCAAAGGCTGAAGTCTTGAAAGAATAAACTACAACTGCAACTATATCGCTCCTTTTTTTTTTTTTTTGTTCCCATAGTCAGTAGTCCCTCCCCTTCTTCCGAGCTTCACTAATTCACAATGGAACTATGCCCTAGTATATATGAGCGTACTGCCAAAAATTATTGGAAAACAATAATTCAAAATAAAAATATTACACAAACTTCAAAATCAGAAAAATATAGACCAATAATTTTCCAAGAGCATGAAGCTTCTCCGTTAATCTTCCTGCTCAGGGGATTCCCGAAAGTCTGCAGCCACTCTGCGTCCGGCACAGTTTATATTGAAGGTCTTTCAGGCCGTCTTCGATTTTAAATCTGAAAACCACTCTGTTCCCAGATAGAAAGAATTACTGGGGATACTGGAAGCGTAGCTAGAAAGTTATAGGTCCCACGAGTGCTTTTGCACTTAACGTAAATAAAAGAAAGACTGATAGACGCTGCACAGTACTTTACCTCTGTCCACTTTCAGTTAAAGTTTTATATATACACTGTGTATATATATATATATATATATATATATATATATATATATATATACATGTGTATAACTATATATATATGTATATATATATGTGTGTGTATATATATATATGTATATATGTATATATATATATATGTATATATATAAATAAATATATATATATATATATATATATATATATATATATATATATATATATACCTGATGATCAAATTTATATACATATATTACCTATATATATATATATATATATATATATATATATATATATATATGTGTGTGTGTGTGTGTGTGTTGTGAGTGTGTGTGTTGTAAACAATCCAGATCTTTCAATTGAAAGACCTGGTTCCGATCCTGGTGTGAGTCAGAAATTTTATTTCTGCTCCCACACGTGATTGTGTGTGTGCTGATTATTTCTATCATATTCACTCAGAATAAGACAAAAAGTAAGTAAACCCGACTTTGGGTTTACATCTACAAGCTTTATCGAGCAATATTTCCATCTTATCAGTCACTGCTTATCAGTCGTTCCCATCAAAAGAAAGCTTCCGGTTATGTAAGTTCATGGGAAGGAAAGTCTTCATTACGAGATGGAAACACAGTTTTTAAGAGGGCGGATAGAAATAATAGATAAGAGGGAAGAAAATGAGCGTAAATGATGAAAACTGATATGAAGAGGAAAACCACCCTGAAACATTTCATGAAGTCTAAAATGGTATCATCAAACGGTTACTTGAACAGCTGAATAGCCGCAGCAGCGATAACAGAACCTCCAGTACCGTCTCTATAAAAATATCACATTTACTTGGATAATTATACTAAGTCATATAATAAACATACATGACACAACAAAGTCGAATAATTTTCTCGAGATTCCTCTCTGGAGAAACATTTTAAAACTGACTTGTTCCTGAATGATTGCCAGGTGAAGATTTCATGATTAGATATTTCGAACGGATGTATTCAGCTTACTTACTTTAAGTAAACAAGTAAACGATGCTTTGGCGCAATCGAGTTTTCTTTACTGCATTTAATGTGTACGAAACTTTCAGCCACGGCCCGGTGGTGACCTGTGTTGTTGGCACCTATCGCGGTGCCAGACGCACGACCATGGCTAACTCTAACCTTATATAAAATAACAACCACTGAGGCTAGAGGGCTGCAATTTGGTATGTTAGATGATTGGAAGGTGGATGATCAACATACCATTTTACAACCCTCTAGCTTCAATATTTTTTTAAGATCTGAGGGCGGACAGAAAAAGTGCGGACAGAATAAAGTGCGGACGGACAGACAAATAGCCATCTCAATTGTTTTCTTTTACAGAAAACTAAGATGGCATATCTTGCCTATGATTATGGCTAATAGTTATAATACCTAACAATGTGATATAAATGAGTCAGCATTTTCAGTGGAATTGCTAAATACGGTTGCCGTGAAGAAAGGTTTTCCAAAAAACTCCATTTTATCGGCTGAAAGATTTTTCCGTTCCTGAAATCACAGGAAATAAAACTGTGCCTCAAAAACGTTGCTCGGTGCTAAAATGGCGCAAAATATATCACAGTATTCCCTAGAGTACGGGGAAAGATATTTTTAGAATAATTATCGATTACAGGATTATTTTATTTTTCCTCTGAGACGGCTATCAGATAGCAAAATAACTAAAAATCAATTGTTACGTTTCAGCAGTCATAAATTTACATATTTGATTCCCAGCAAAAATTTTACATATTTGCAACTGTCACGTCCAGAATTGAATGTAATATTTCATAGCGATTGCTGGAAAATGAGAATATTGGAAAATACCTTCCAGGGATTCTTTTACGTCTCGTCGACGTATACGCTTCTGTATTAAAGGAGGAAGCTGGGTGTGAAACTATGTATAGAACAGTAGAGAAATTTCATATAGAAAAAGTCATAACATTCTTCCTGCCTTCAGAAATGGAGGCGATTGATTCTACACCATTTATGAATCAGTCATTTCTTTTTAAGATTTGTTTTCCCCTTGAACATTTTGTTTGTATAAATTATGTTTTATGTTTAGTGAACCTATAGAGAGATATATGACGGGACAGTTGTTTGTAGTATTTTGCAGTGAGAGTGAAGAAAGATAATAAATGCTGCGGTATAAATTTTTGGTGCTGAAGTTCCTAAAAGGCCGCGTCGTATTTTAACTAACATAATTTTTCCACACAAAAGGCCTTTACAATTTACTGAGCTCTACATAACCTTCTCCTAGATTTATAGCAAGTACGTTAATTATTACCATAATGAGAATTCTCTCTCTCTCTCTCTCTCTCTCTCTCTCTCTCTCTCTCTCTCTCTCTCTCTCTCTCTCTCTCTCTCTCTGTACGTGAGTGCATCTAAATCTTTCGGTTCCTCACTAGTAGGAAATTTTCCAATCCCAGATGCAGTCAACAATTCATTAACACTAAACAGTATCAACTGGAAATTCAATAAATCTTAGGCGTGGATTCCCAGCAGTATTCTGGCTAATTAGGAGAGCACCACTGAAACATTGGATTATTGTAAAGCAATCTATTTGGTGTGACTTATATACGATTTCAATCCTACAAAATCTGTAGATTATTTCCACTGAAGACTCAGAAATAAAACTTGTACAATTCAGTTATTTATTCGTAAGTTATTGGCATTCACCAGATACATGCCATACTACAATGAAGAAAATAAATTGCATCATTACACATTATTGAAATCACTGAATTTGTTTTCGTAATTAATAAACAATTAGAACAACGAATCATTTTATGAAAATAAAAATCACAATAAAAAAAGTCATTCCACAGGCACTAGCAAGCTAAATAAGTCGCATCAAAGAACCAGGTACAAATCTATGAAACTTTCACGTCGAACATTTACAGATTTATACAAGATTCCATGAGGTACAGAATATTTTTACCCTTAGTATGTTTACTTTATTGCAAGCTTTGTGACAGAAGCGAAATCAGTGGCAAGGAGGACCAGTAACACTTTACAAAACAGGTGAGAATTGTAAAGTTCTGAACAACAGATTCTCAGGAAAAATTATTACTAAGCCTCATCATCTTCATTAGGCCTACATGTCTCATTCAATAAAGTACAGGAGGTTTCATCTTAAGATAATAGTATATCATTTATTACTGCTTAGGAAACTAAAACAGTGAGCATACGGCTGATTGTTGGAGCTGCACTCTTATTTCACTATATAGCTCAAATTTACTAAAAAAAAAAAAAAAAAACATACTTTGCACAACGGTTCCACTGACCTACGGTTGACCAATAAGAATCAGGATGGTACAGTGTTAGTGAAGATTGGTCAGCGAAATTAATCCTTGTTATATTGACTGTACCTAAGGTAAGTCATGCAGTTTACAGAAAGTAATATTTAAACAAACAGCGACGTGACACCGGGATCGGTGCCAGCTCCTCGTCTGACTGAAGCCTGCAAAGAGAACGCGTGCGCGAGCATGATTTTAACTAATGCACAAGATCACCGTTAGACCAGAAAGGAAGCTCAGTGGTGCTCAGGAGCAACAAGCTAAAAATCACTGGCACTGGGTCATCAGCATGCGCAATCCTTCTTTAATTATACATCTCCCCACACATATATGAAAGACTACAACATAGCCATTGATTGGTTAATCACGCTTGTATTGTAAGCTTTAATTAAGAGACTAATACCTCGAGCAACAATTAGGGTGTCAGAGCATTAGTGGGAGGCAAAACCAATCGCACATTCACAATTACCTCACTGTAATCTGCGTGAAATTCAAATACCGATTCCACAGTCAATTTACTCCCCGATGGTCTAACTTCGACCTTTTTTTTAATGCGATGCCTTTCATTTTTCTAGAAAATTATTTTTTATTAACACTGCAGGATTATGAGAAGTTCTCGTCCCATAATTCCAGGAGAGACACCATCTTTTAGTGAAGAGAAGTTGAAACACGTTTTGAATAAAGGGAAAAATTTAAAACTGCTGGTCATTAATGAGTTTGATTATAACTTATACAGACGAGAGGGACCAAGGGTCAACTCATGATTGTATGGTAAGCCAGAGAGAAGGATTGAGAGTTTGGAATTATAAGTGTGTTTCTGAGACTGATGTTCCGTAAGTGAAAGGAATCTAGGAAGAACCAATAACGAATGTTAGTATGGTATTATCGAAGTCATAGAGCTCAAATAAAAAGTAATCTCTTTAAAATATAACAGCAGTTATCTAGTCGTCATACAACATTTTTCGTCACGTTAAACAGTATTACATGAGTGCCACTGATATTCGGATATTTATGGAACGAAGGTACAGATCGACTACGTTTTCTCCTACAAGATTTCCATACCTTCATTCTTACTTCGTGAATTTTTTTTCTTTCAAGTAACATCTACCTCTCAACAAAAGGCATTATCCAAAAAACCTCTTCAAAATCTGATGCCGACAAGAACGGTTTTATTTATTCGTATACACGGCTCTCCATATGAATATTGAAAGAATATTAAAAAGGAGTGAATGAAGACTTCTGAAAATTCCAATAATATCCCTCATATGTTCCAGACCGAAATTTTTCGGGGACTGACGACTATTAAGCCGTTCTGGAAAAATGAATCACAGCTTTAAATGAAGGGAAAATTCTTGTTAATCATAGAAAAGTGCCTCAGTGTGTGTGAGATTCTCGTAAAAAAACACAAAAAATGGATCATAGCTTTAAGTGAAGGGAAAATTCTTGTTAATCATAGAAAAGTGCTTCAGTATGTGTGAGATTCTCGTAAAAAAACACAAAAATTTTGATAAAAATTTGCTGCATGTAACTAAAAGAAAAAATTGTTTCATGTTGCCTTTAAGGGTTCTATAGCTTAGGTGTTGGACGTTTTGTACGTCATCTATTTCGCAGCTTTTTTTTAAGCGACCAGCAACAGTGTTACTATTGATAGTACTTTTAATGAGCTTAGACCTGTCATGCTGAGTTTTCCTCAGGATAAATGTTCAGGGACCTTTGATGCATTTTGTCATTTCAAGTAACACGACCCTTAGCCTAAAAGGATATGATAATAAAGTATTCAGGTGATATGAATTGTTGTGTTGCAATCATTTTCTCTCTCAGATGTAATATGAAGATTTGAAACGGTTCAGTTAATGGTGTAGTTAGTGAAATCTGAGGTCAGGCTGAATTCCAGCACAATTAAGATTTCTATGATTCTTCGCTTGTTGTTCTTCACAGCATTAAAAAATCATATCATCAAAACCTATCACCTAACGTTGCCAGAAAACCAGGTATCGATCGTAAGGATTCCTGTTTCCACAGAGATCAGAGTATGAACGCAACATGCCTCAGAATTTCTGTTCTATCTTCACAGCTGCACTCAACAACAACAACAACATCATTAGCACGCTGGGAAAAGAGACAAACAACTCCCACGAGTGTCTGGGAACAGCAATAATTGCTAGATCAGCTCGCTTTTATCGCATTGTGATCACCTATGATTACACGCCAGGGGCAAGGAAAAGGACAATTCCTTCGTAAATCGGTGGTCGACGCTTTGGGACACACCCCCACAGGGCAGGGTTATAGGTGAGAAGTTCCACACTTTCTTCTCACTCCATCTTCCACTATCCCTTTTACTCATCCTATCGCCTAAATCAAAACTCTCTCTCTCTCTCGCTCTCTCTCTCCCTCTCTAAACATCACAAATGTTTTTCTGAAGTAACCTGGGTACAAGAATAATGATGCTTATAGCTTTGGCCTTGTCCTGCTTGTTTGTTTGACCCTTGTTCTGTTGTCTACTAACGCAGCCCCCTCGTTGATCAGGGATACTGAAGTACTGTCCTACTATCTAAATAACGTAAACTTTTTTTTTTATCTTTAGCTTTCGAATTAGATTACGTGAATTGGTGGTTTCCTTATTCAAACAACAGTATTACTGATAGACACCATCGCGGAAGATATCCAATGGCGCTGTCTCAACAGGGAGCTTCCGTCAATTCCTACAGTGCCCGCACCCCAAGAATCAGGGCATGATGCTCGCCTTGCAGAAGATCAACAACCACATTTCATTCAGTCAAAATGAGAAATGGTCTTGGTGATAATGTTCATGATGTTGAAGCTCAAAAGTTTAAATATGGCTGTTATACTTCTTTGGCGGTGCTATACAAGTGCCTCCAGGTTTTCTTTCATGATCCGGTTTTTATATATGGATATGTTTATATTATATATATATATATATATATATATATATATATATATATATATATATATATAAATACATATATATATACTATACTCTATATATATATATATATATATGTGTGTGTGTGTGTGCGTGTGTGTGTGTGTGTGTATGTTGAAACAGAGGATTAGGTTCTGACCAGTTTCGTCCATTAAGACATTTTTCCAATGACTGGGAAATGGTGGAAGAAATTTACATTATAAATTTGCTAGCACAATACGTGCATATGAAACATAAACAGTTAAAAAAAAGGATACGCACATAAAACATAAACAGTTAAAAAAAGCAGTTTATACCCGCGAGGAGTAGGCGGAGTTCCTTCGTCAGACAGAGGGCGTACTATTCATAAATCTTGTTTTTCAAGATACCTAGTCTTGATTATTTCTTCGTGGAAAATAAGCGTATCGTTTTGCTGTCATTAGACCTAACTTAACTACACTCTTCAAAATTTGTTTAGTTATATATTGATTTGGAAATAAATAGATCAGGTGTACACATTCCTAGGCTGGGAATTGAAACTTGTCAAAATTATCTCGTATCTAGTCTCGATTAATTCTTTTTAACAAGTTATTAGAACAGACCCTTTATTTGGCACCTGTCTTAGTAATAGTTTGATTATCTCTACAACGAGCAAATACTGCACTTTAATCCTTTGCATATCTTATATGTTTGTTATGCTGCTTAGCTCTATTTTCCGGTGGTTCACCAATTTGACCAACATAGCTTTTTGTTCCCTAAATTATTTGGGGGTATAAACATTCTTTGATATTGTAAGAAGAGTTCTTTATCGGTGTTTTGAGTTTTTAAATAGATAGGAATATCTTTAACGTTATTACAATATGGCAGTTAAAACGTGTTGGTCAGGTTGTTATTGCCATAAAAATTCTCTTTAGCATTTCTCAGTTTATTGTCTAATTCTATACCAGGGTATTTTAATTTCTTGCCTATATTCCTAGTATCAAAAATTTCATCGGCAAAATATTCAGGATTACCGTTAAATCGCGTAACACTCTCAGAATCACTAATGTAAACACTGATTTCTTAATTTAAATGCTGTGTCCCGAATAAAAATGAAAACATGCAGAAATATTGGTCGGTTTGTTTTGCACTAAATCTAAGATTATTGTTACTTCCGTGTATCCAAAACAGGAAGGTTAAAATTATTTTCCATCTCCACGGTAAATTATATTGACGGCACCAGTTCATTACATCTATCATAAAATGTGTTTATACTTTCGTTACCCGTTTAAATATAACATTATATCGTCAGTGTATCTAAACCATTTCAAGTTTTCCGGAATAGCGTGGCTTAATATTCTGCTCTCAAAAAATTCCAGCCAATCACTATTGGGTACTTTGGTGAATAACAATACCACCTAGCAACTAACAACCTTGGAATCACTATTAATTTTTACCTTATTAAATTTGTTTATTAAGTCTACATTATTCTGTATATCATAATATACAGATGGAGCGTATCAACGCGCTATTTTGACAAGCTGTGTGATGCAGAACCAACAGAATTTGGCCTGGCTAGACACTTAATGTAATTCACTCCTACAAGTCCGTACAAATACGATACAGTCACAAAGCCTTTTGCTCAAAAGTTTATTTGCGTTTAATCATCCTTTCACTTCTTCGTTAAAACTATTATTTACAGTGTCAATGAGGTTTTTCAAAAACTCTGTGGATAATTATATCACTTAAAAGGTACTTAATTTTTCTACATAAACACTTTTGTGCAGGATGTGACAAATTCTATGCTGGTCAAACTGGTGTACTACTGGGAATGAGAACTGAACTGCATGCAAAATGTACACGAGATGCACAGGAAAACTGTGCATTTTCGGTCACGTTAGCGATATCAGTTATTTTTGCTTATTAATCGGGTATGTGCCAAATTCTCATAACATGTTTGAAAGAAATATAGGCGAATATAATATAATAAAAGATTGTTTTGATAATAGTACAGTATAAATATCGCCTGTGAATTTATAAACGTAATCTATGTATTTCAAAATAAAAATGTAAAATATTCATATTCTAAAGAGAATACTCAAGTCAGGTCAAAGGAACAGCAAAACTATACACTTTTTATCCTCCATTAAGAAATATATACATATATATATATATGTATGTATGTATATATATACATATATATATATATATATATATATATATATATATATATATATATATATATATATATATATATATATATATATATATATATATATATATATATATATATACAGGTATCGAACGGGAGGTCTGGAGGATGATTATCTTTTCAATTTTCCATCCGAGTCACATTTCATGTGCTTTACTTTCTACGCGTGACACTTTCAATTTGCGGCAAATTCCATGACTGTCAGTTTTATTTGCAGGCCTTATTCAACATGGGTTATTTCCCGCAGAAGGCACTTTCATTTAGGGCATTCTCTAAGGTTCCGGCAAAGGCAGCCTCCTGAATTCAGCCCAAATAAGGGCGCTGTTTTAATGAAAAACTGAAAAGAAACTGAAATAAAGAGGAATGTAAAAACAGTCTCGGTTTGGGAAACGAATAACGAAAGCAACTATAATATCCCAAAATACTGACTAGAGATAATATTGGCAGTAATAAATGGTACACTAACAATATCGGGCTTTAAATCAAATGTCATTTCCACCATATTTCGTGATACGAGTTAACCAGACCTGATTGGTCTGCAAGCCGTTTCAATCAGATTACTCATTCATGTTTCATCTGCAACCTTAAACAGAATTTGAGTCATGTGACCAAATCAACGTGGTCGCCACAGCGTAATTTGATTACAAATTCATATCTGTCAACAATTTTTACTTGTCAGAATATATGTGGATGCAAAACGACGAATTTTTCACCAGCCGTTTGGAAGAAGATATTATTTAGACTTATTGAAAAATCCAGTATGACTGCCATGCCGCTGATATCTCCAGTCATCTTCCATTCATGCCACGATAGTATCCTAACTATGGTAAATTATCTTGCAAAATACGATATTATTGTTTTGTCTTCACACACACACACACACACACACACACACACACACACACACACATATATATATATATATATATATATATATATATATATATATATATATATATATATATATATATATATATATATATATATATATATTTGTGTACGTGTGTGTATGTATGTATGTATGTGTATATATATATATATATGTGTGTGTGTGTGTGTGTGTGTGTATTATGTATATTGTGTGTGTGAGCGAGCGCGTTAGTTTTGCTTGTGTAACAGGCCCATCAGACTCACTGATCAGCACAATTGCAAAATATATGTTCAACTCCTACACACTTCCCCACCTCTCTCTCTCTCTCTCTCTCTCTCTCTCTCTCTCTCTGGGACAATGGACTTCTCATAAAATTATGAACAAGGGAAAACTCACGCCACCTTATCAAATCATCTTTGCAGACATTTTTGTTCTAATGTTCAGAACACTACTCTGAGAGTTCGTACTGGCTGAACATTCGAACCGCATCGGGAGAGTCAAGTTCTTTTATGCCGATTTCTTTAATGTCATTTTCAAGAAAATCAGGTTTATTCTTTATTTGCAATCCAATTCCAGTCTGTGCCATTTAATTGAGCCTATCACAAGCAGGCTTTTCGAACACTGCCAGGGGAAAAATTCGTTCAGAGCAAGGCACCAGCACTTTCTATTTCTCATACATATTCTTTTTAGCACTCACTTTTATTTTACAGAGACCTACCTAGTGGTATTGCAAGCGCCAATCACACTTACTAATTACCATAAAAATATGGAAAATGAGGCATGGAACATGATACAAAGGACTCCATTAAAGTACAACTCATTTTCCACTAATGATGAAAAGGCAGTCGATCCAGAAATTACATAAACCAGATGAAGAACAGTTTTGAAGCATCATGAAAATGTGTAACGTTCATAATTCCCTCCTCTAAGGAACTCTTACTAAGACATATACTGATGAAAAATGACATCATAGTGGGAGTAATGAAACGATAAATTCCGTCATGGGAAACTAACGAAGTCTTTGCTCCTTCAAGTATATGATATAAACATTTTCCTGTCTTTCATGACTAACAGCTTTGCCGCAGTCCTGGAAGAAGGATGACGGGACTTCGAATTTATCATGTTTGTGCTAGGTCTTAATTATATCTAGTGAGCGCAAGGAATGACTATAGCCTAGTTTTCTTCTTAATATAAAATGAGGAAAAATATTTCCTACCGAAAGAACATTAATTCAGTTGGTGTGGTTTTGAGTGGATTTTACTTTTGCACTGCACCTTAATCCTTCCCAATTCTTTCCTCGTCACTTTCTCTTCAGAAGGTTTGCCAAGTCCACTTTCTTTTCTTTACTTTTTTCCTTTTTGCATGACACATGCTTACATCAGAGTAATGTGCAGACTGAAGAGAGGAGACAGTTAAAGATGAAATCCTCTGTTAAGTATCTTAAGTCAACTGTGATAATATAATGATTTAGCCATTTAATACAGAAAGCAAAAATTCCTACGGACGTGCATTTCTCTGTAAAAACTGCTTTGACAAAGTGCAGGGCGTTTAAGGATGTAAACTCATCAAAGAGTTATTTCGGTTATACCTGTCGAATACTTTTCATTAATTTCGCCTAAAAACTTAAGCTAGAACACTGTAAATAATTAGGCAAAATTTTCCGTCGAATACAATCTTTTTGCTGACGATTACACCACATTTTTCCTTCAGCGTCACTTCTTTCCTACTCCGAGAAAATGCAAGGGCCAATATTCTTCTCACGGAGAAGATATATTTCATTGCAATGCATGACAAGAAAATTTACGAGGCTGCTTTATTGCGTTAGACTCATAAGGCAATGGATCCTGTAAATTGCTATTAAATAACAGTTCTTTTCTGAAATCTAAGGTTATTTGATTCGTCTTAAATGATGATGACGTATAACACTAACAGAAGAAAACTGAAATAAAGATTTATCAAAAACAAAATTCGTTTACTTCGGGACATCAAAGACAAGATCAAAGAAGATTCTTCGATATATTCGTTTAAAGTTTAGTGGCGCCAGTAGCTTGCTTTTTTTTTTTTTTTTTAGTTATTTCCCAAAATCATAATTACAAAACTTCGTCGAAGACTTCCCTCGGCAAAGATCTAATTATTGCATACCTGCTGACATCTAAGTTTTCATTAAAGTAATTGTTTGTAAGAGCTAATCTGGAAAAAATACACCGCAATCTGTACATTCCCAAAGTGCTCGTTTTAGTAAAATTATGTGATTTAGACAGTGTCTATACAACACCTTTAGAATATCCTTCAGAAACTCGAACACCTTTCTTTTCGAAGCTCCTAGTCTAATAAACATATATTCTCAAGAATTCTTTTCAAATTACCGAACGTGGAAGTCAGGCTGACTAGACAACATATCACCAATAGTTTTTAAAAACACTAATTAACATTTAGAAAAAGAAACACAGTCGCATGATAAAGTTTATAAGTTAGCATTGTGGCTTTAAATGGCTCACGATGGTTGGATTAATTGTACCCAATGATTCTTTGTTTCAAGAATCAGGCGACTACCAATACACTTGGAACCGAGTACGCAACGACTGTCAATGGCGACCTTTGCACGAATAGCGGAAGGAACAATGTTGTATTGAGAAATGATATATTGATGCTTTCAATGAGCTGAATATATAAAAGAAAATTAAATTTAACCAGCGGCTCGTTTATGAGGTCAGCATAGGCTATCAGTGTTCCTTTCTTTTTGAGGAGCACTGGCGTCTTCGAAAAAGTGACTCAGATTCTAGCACACAATTGTAGTAAGTGAACTGCAAATGTCGCATATTTTTGCAACAAAAATAAATGCTAATTCTTCGGCTATGACAAGTACCAAAATCGTTTACAGTATTTGTTTCCTACTACCTAATTTACATCAGCAGAACCCTGGCAAAAAACTTAAAAGTCTTATGAAAAGAAGAGCAGAACCACTGCAGTCTCAAGGCATGTTAAAACAAACCGGCCGTGAAATTAATTTGTCTCTGAATCTCAGAAAGTATAAAAAACGGGAGCAGAACTTTTGTAGACTTAATTTAAGACCACTCACTGAATTCTCCTAGCAAAATTTTTAACAAACCAGGAGATGATATAAGTACCAGAGAGTTTAATTTTATTAAGTCATGAGCTATT
>NC_089795.1:57566984-57594484 GCF_040412425.1 Macrobrachium rosenbergii
ATGTATATATATACATATATATATGTATATAATATGCATATATATATGTGTATATATATATATACGTATATATATATATATATATATATATATATATATATATATATATATATATATATATATATATATATATATATATATATATATGTGGACTGCATTATTCAACAGCAGAGACATAAAAGTATAATTCCAAGAACACAATTTTCCTGTTAGAAAAACACGAACTATCGGCTAAGCAAAACTAATTCATTTTTACCATAAAACGTTAGGGTTTATAGTTATAAAGAAAACAGACGGTTTCATATCAAATTTATGTCAAAAGAAACGCCGGAGTCTGATAATTCTCAAACATGTTTGTTGGTGTTGAAGCCTCCTTTACTCCTGACAGGATTCCGCCCATCCCCTACCACCCACCCCCCCACCCCCAACAAAACATTCCCTCCTTCCAAAGAAAATTCCACGCCTCCTCACTCTTCAAGCCAGATGTGGAGTTCCTCTCTTGAATCACGGGCAACAGAAAATAAAAATAACGTGAAATTGGAAGTTTCCTCCCTCTCTTATTCCTCACATTTTTGCCAGAATCTCTCTCTCTCTCTCTCTCTCTCTCTCTCTCTCTCTCTCTGCCCCGTACACGAGGTTTCCAGCTCCCTTTATTGTGTAACTATTAAAGTCTTCCTGGCCGTGCTCTGGATGTTGATGTTCGTAAGTTGGAAAGAAAATATAAATATACCCAAAATGATTGTGCTTCTGTTACTTATTTCATCAAACTCATTTTGCTTTTTAACTATTATCTGTCTATATATGTATATGCACACACGCACAATTGCATACAAATATATATATATATATATATATATATATATATATATATATATATATACATATACATATATATATATATAGGTTTTATATATGTACACATTCATATATATAGGGCTATATATATATGTGTACATACATACATACATATATATATATACATATATATATATATATTATATATATATTATATATATATATATATATATATATATATATATATTTCCAACAAAACTTTTGCTCACTGTCTGCTCGTCCGATCAACGTTAAGCAGCGTTAAGTTTAGTCACTACTTGTTTGATGACTACCAAGGAAAGTTATATGCCGCTAGCTTGTAAGTGCCTTGAATATCGGTGGGGCAGATCATGGACTTACCAGAGAAACCCGAAGACTAACATGTTTTCAGTTATCTCCTCGAAAGAAAAACACGTTTTAGAGTGATCTCCTCAAAAGAAAACACGTTTTAGAGTTATCTCCTCGAAAGAAAAACACGTTTTAGAGTGATCTCCTCGAAAGAAAAAAGTCGTAGAGCTAAAAAATAATATATTAGCCGATTATATCTACAATGCATTCAGGTGGAACATTTCTTATCCACATGTCTGTGCAAAGCATTCCCAGTACATAATCAACTGCTCATTGAATATTTCCTAAAGTGCAGAGAAGAGCTGGTTTTAAAATAACATGCTTTGTGTGACCTTTAAGCATTTTAAAGATATTCCTCTATATATCAATTTTTCACGGCTACCCTCGTCTGCATGGAAGCATTTGCCATTAACAAAAGGTGTAAGTGTAACACATGAATCCTAAAGTAAGGATGAAATACTGTATTAGCATTAAACGCTGGTTTCCTAAACGATGTAGTTAGGATGGTGACACAATTTTTCAGTTCAGTTTCTTTATAATTATGCCATTTGTGAGTACTTTCGATTTATGGCCATTATTAAACCACGGAATTCACAGAATTTTAAAATATTCATTCGGATGCACATTTTCTATGATTATAAATCCAAAAATTAGTCGTCTGGCAGAATATCCAAGGCCGTAGAAGGACACTATGACTAACGCCTGGAGGTAATGATGCGAAAAAACGCGACGTGCTATCTATAGATCACCTATAATTGTGCTGAACAGTCACCTGGACAAGGGCGTTCTTTTCTCTGCCCGTACCTTTGAGTGGAAAACATAACACTACTGACTTCCGTTATTAATAGAAGAACGTGAGTTGGCAGACAACTGACTTTCATGCGAATTTGACATAATCATATTAAATAAAGTTGATTGTGCCTAGAGAAGTTTAGAAGCGATGGAATATATAGTATACCTTAGTTTTACTAGACCACTGAGCTGATTAACAGCTCTCCTAGCGCTGGCCCGAAGGATTAGACTTATTTTACGTGGCTAAGAACCAATTGGTTACTTAGCAACGGGACCCAACTATTGTGGAATCCGAACACATTATAGCAAGAAATGAATTTCTATCACCAGAAATAAATTCCTCTAACTCTTCATCACCCGGCCGGGGAATCGAACTCCGGCCTAGCGAGTACCAGTCCACAGCTCGACCGACTCACCCAACGAAAAGCTAAAATATTAAGCAAACTAATGGAAAGGCTAAAGCAGAAAGATACTCCTTTGGTGAAAACAGCAGGTTCATGAATTTAAGCTTCTAGACCGCTACCAACCGTTATAAGGTTACTCACCGAATGTAGACAAAAATGATAAGTTTGACTACCATCAGTGCACCTGCAGTTCCGGATGTGGATGGAGCCAGGATCCAGCTTCTCTGGATCCTGGTTCTCCGTATGGGGATAGTGCTGTCAGTGCACCTCACTTGATGCACTGTAGGCATTACTAAAGGTTTCTGGTTGTGTCCCTTCCGTCCCTAGCTCCGCCCACTTACTATCCTTTTTCTTTGCCTCTGTTCCCACTTCCTCTCCTCCATCTTTACTCTCCAACCACTCCAACTGCCTCTTTTCCCGGTCGTAAGGGCTGAACGGTTGAAAGTGCACAGTACTTAGCTTTGTAGCCAAATTTTGATACAACAAATCAAATCGAAGTCTGTTGCTAGAATATCATCTAGGTTCATGAAAAACCGACTCACGACTAGGCTATTTGGATGACACTTCCATTACTGAGTTGCTCAAGGATTTCATGGAAGTGTAAGGAAAACCAGAAAAATGACTGCCAAGTCACTTTATACTTATTTGGTATATATTGGAAAACATTCTGCTTTGCATATAACCTGAGTTCTGCCAATTATAATGAATCATCTTTATATATATATATATATATATATATATATATATATATACATACATATATAGGTATGTATACATATATGTATATATATATATATATATATATATATATATATATATATATAAACATGCTCTGAGCACAATCTTGCTTGCACACCAAGAACAAACTTTAATTAACCACCTATTGAGCTAGGAGGAAAATTTTTTTTTTTAAACCGGATAGTGCAGAGGCCACAGGGGAGGCAAGACATTTCCTGCAATAAACTCTTTTCATCTTCACCCGAACAAAAGAACAAGGGGCCAAACCAAAACAGAAGCAGAAAACAACGTTGTGTTCACAACAGGGACTCGCCTGTCTTTATAGAATTGGAGGACATCCTTTCTGTATTGATTATTAACGTCTGCCAGAATAGTGTTCTTTGGTAAATAATCCTGAAATGTTATGCGCTGTTTTGTTCTACTTTATTAACTGCCATCAAGATAATTCCTTGAAAAGCGTTCAGCTATTCCATAAAATCTGGCTGCAGCTCTTCTCCTTTTTATTTCGTTGTTTTCCACAGACCTGCCGCTTCAAGAGAGTTACGTTTTCTCCGGTCATATCTATTTATCCTACTCGAATATTCCTTCATATTTGAAATTGTGTCCATCGAGGTTGAAAGCCTTAAGAATAAAATAATGTATACTGATAATTTGACTTTTTCTAGACAGTATTTTTACTATGATCTCAGAAAAACACGGGTTGTAACATTGTTTTGGACCGTCTCTTTCAAGTCTGCATCTATTATTCCTCCGAGTGGTTCTTTTACATTCTTATATGATGTGCACGTTCCTATATCCAGACTCTCCATCACAGAATTTCCCCATAGAGTTTAGTCAAAATATTCTTACTTAAAAGTGATCTAGTGCTTGATTCCAGGTCATAATTACATCAGTTCCATAGTCTGATCCACTCTTTGTTTTTCTCACTGGAATTAATTTGAGGATTGTTTTTGAAAGCTTTGCTTTCACGGCGGATCAACCACTTCAACGCCCTTCCAAACATCCTTTCCAAAACACTAAATTCATTGTCTTTCCCTTGACGCCTGCTTTGATTTCCTCTGCAAAAGAGGCCATGGTTTTGCATGTGTCTTGTGCACGAATTCTGATGAACGTGGGCGCAGACATTCTTAGGGTGGCCCTCACTTGATGAATAGTTTCGTCGCCATCGAAGTCATCTCGCCTTTAATTGTTCAAGCATTTGAACTTAGGCAAAATGATAAAACCTAGTGAGCCGGCGCCGTCACAACTACAGCACTTGTTTGTCTGGTTAAGAAGTAGGCTTGCTGTTAACAAGAAAGAATAGTCTTTTAACGCTCAGCATACACGTATACATACACCTAACATTACCTTTTCTAACATACCCAGGGAGATTTGTGCTGCTCTGGCGCTTGGAGAGAGAGAGAGAGAGAGAGAGAGAGAGAGAGAGAGAGAGAGAGACGTGATTTTCATTTTGTTGCGTGCAAACCTCCTGGAACATGCTGGAATGAGCATCTGAAGTCTCGTGTAAACAGGCATTGTGGCCTCAACAATGGTTTCTCTGCTGGCAGCGATGCCCGCCTTGGAAATCAACGATAACAAAGGTCTTAATACGTCCTTCCCCCGAGCGGTGAACCAATGAATCTGAACAATGGGACTTCGGGCGAGTTCGTTCGTCTGCTCTTTTTAATGATATGAGGATTCTAATTAAATTCTAATTGGAAAAGTCTGCACTAAAAATATCTTGCAGTTTTAGGCAACTAACCCATATATATATAATAATTTGTTAACTGAAGGAGTGTTTTTCTTTCTTACGAAGTTTTTTCAAACACCTGCAGGACTTTTATGAATGACAACTCTATCAGTAGTTGAATAAATAAATAAATAGATAAATAAATATATAAATATATATATATACATTATATATAATATACATGTGTGCATGTGTGTGTGTGAGTATGAGGGTATGTAGTATGTGTACGAGTATGTGTAGCAAATGCAGGTGCGCACATTCACGTTTACATATACATTTACGTAACATTCATACAAGAACGTTATTACAGAAATAGAAAGAAAGTGTATCACTCAGACGTACACTACATTCCATTCCATTCTTTCTGATGATATTTTACACCCTAACAAAGAAGATATTTACAATCCAAGTAACCTAAAGAAAAAATAATTGTTAGAAAATTATTATGCGGAATGAGTCGGAAACTCTAAAAAAATCATCTCTGTAGAATGGAAGCAGTCTCTCTACTTCTGAAATCCCAGTTCAAATATATTATACAAAAAATAATTCAAGTAACAATGGTGATAACATAGAAAGCTTGTGAAATCTAGGTTATTAACAAAAAAAAAATATCCGTAGAAATTACCGCAATTGCCTTATATATACTTTTAGTTTTCTGTAAAAGAAAAATACTGTGATGGCTTTGTCTGTCTGTCCACACTTTTTCTGTCCGCCCTCAGATCTTAAAACTACTGAGGCTAGAGGGCTGCAAACTGATCTGTTGATCATCCACCCTCTAATCATCATACATACCAAATTGCAGCCCTCTAGCCTCAGTAGTTTTTATCTTATTCAAGGTTGCCAGTTAATATAATCGTGCTTTGGCACTTGCTTATAGGTACCAACAACATAGGCCACCACCGGACCGTGGCTGAGTTTCATGGGCTGGGGCTATGTTTTATGGGCCGTGGCTGAGGCCATCACCAGAACGTGGCTGAGTTTCATGGGCCGTGGGTGAAAGTTTCATACAGCACTGTACGCTGTACTGAAAACTCGATTCTTCGGCGCGTTTTTTACTTGTTTTATCTTGTAGTGAATATCGGTATTTGATCTAAGAGTTCCTATACTGAGAAAGGTCCATAAACACGAGTTACCTCATTCAGACCCAACAGGTTATTTCGTATTTTTTCCATAAATCCATTATCGAAAATATTCAGACTATTATGCTGTCATTAATTCTCTTTGCTAAATCACCTTCCAACAGATTTCTCTTCACTGAAGTTGTACAGTATATGGTATCCACTTGTGCACTTTTAGAAAAGAAAAGCATTATAGTGTGGAAGGCCAGAGACAAAAAGAGAATGCGGGCGAGGGTAGGTGTAGCGCGTGCTTTCAAAAAAAAAAAGTAACGTCTTCAGTAGGGATATGTTAGCATTAGAGTCCTAACTAACAGGGAGGGTTCACCAGTAACTTCTAGTGAGTGGTTGTCTGTGCTTCTCTTTTCCGTCCTGTTGCATTCATGATGTCTCTGTCAATTTTTCAGATTGCTGGGGGCTATGGACTAGTGTTGGACAAACAGCCAGCTCTGCCCTGCCTTGACCTGACTGATGCCGGGAGAGAGAGACCAACTTTCAGACTGAGAGCATGCGTCGTGCTCAGGCTAACTTTGTACTTTGTTCCCCTCCTGTCTTTGTTTTACTAGTGAATCGACAATACATATGTTTTTTCAAGAACTTCTGATCATCCATTGCATTTTGCGCAAGTAGCCCACGCAAACGGTAAGTCTGAATTGTGGGCATTTGCTGATTGTTAGAAATCCTTCCTCTGTACTTAATTTCCATTGTTTCCTTCCGCCACCATTTATGATGAGAGAAGCTGGTATAACCTTTATTTCTTTCAGGAAGTCTAGTTTATGAATAATATGATCACTTTCAGTGAAATTGCATGTTTATTCCTGTGCATTACAGAGAATTAGGAAGGTCAAGTGTAAGAAAATTCAGGCAAGCCTTGATCCTGATCACCATTGTTTGAAGAGAAATATCATTTACCAATATTTAAACTGGCGTATTTATATCCGCTTAGTGGACAGACATCGTTGTGTTATATTTGTAGCTGAAGCAGGAAAATTGATCAGTTCACTTGACTAAAGGTTAATGTAATTTCGCAATCACAGCACATTCTTTCTTTGTTGGGATTAGGTGGGAAGTGAAAGGGTTTGATGTAATCTTTGTTACAGAAATAACCACCATTAATACATAGTTCTGACTGGCAACCTAATCCAATTAAGTAATTTCTGTCTTTGAGGATAACTTTAGCTTCAATTGACAGTTTATGTGTGTCTTCAGCGAAGCAGGGCTCCATAACTTCCATTAATTAATTAAAAATCATCAGCCAAAAGCTCATTATATATATATATATATATATATATATATATATATATATATATGAATATATATATATATATATATATATATATATATATATATATATATATATATATATATTATATATATATTATATATATATATATATTATATATATATATATGTGTGTATATGTGTGTTTAAACATACATGTGTATGTATGTAATATGAGACAGGCAGAGAAAGACTAACAAATAATTTAAATTTGTATTTTTTCGCATCATAGCAAGAAAATGGCCATATTTTCATTTCAAATGTCAAAGATTCAGACACTTTTAATTTCACACATCCGAGGCAAGCAAACAAGAGACAGACAGACAGACAGACAGACAGACAGACAGACAGACAGTCGTTTTTGCCTATATTTATCGTTTACAGACTATTGTGCAATAATCTAATTAAATATTCCGGAACAGTTGATTTTTTGGATGGTAACCGAAATAAATATACCAATATAATGGCTATTTATACGGAGAATCTCCCTTGTGATCATTTTAAAAGCCGGAGCTGCTTAATTTTGATGATTCAATTAACCATTTATCTGACGCTATCATTTTTCCACTCACATAAAAAAGCGGCAAATATTTTTCTCTGGAAAAACGCTAAGGATGACTGATCAGAAATCGGCAGCAAAATCAACGTGAAATTCATCAAAGAAAACACTAATCTTTGACAGACGTGCCCATCAAATTATGTTTATGAAAAACAGCTCTTTTTCCACAGAAACAAAAAGACGTAATTTATCGGTGCAAAACGAGTGCCGTAATTTCCTCCGGAAATTTGTTCAAATTATGTATGTAGTTTTTTGACATGCGTGATAACTTCTGTAAAAGTTTCTTTTCACCTTTCTAACTCCATTACCATTTTCAGAGAGAGAAACATGGAGGGAAAAAGGATAAATTGTTTCTTAATGAAAGGAAAGAATGAATTGCGAAACAGATACACATGCGTACACACACAATAGATGGGCAATTTTCGATAATTCATTTACCACAGTCGCCTAATTACCAGGTACCTAACTAACTGCTTAGTTTAACCAATGTTCGTGAACGGAGATTACCTGGGTATGCCCAAGAGTTGAACATGGATCCCACTTGCACTATGTTGAGAATGTTAGTGAGTACACTAATGAGATCCATCATATATATATATATATATATATATATATAATATATATATATATATATATATATATATATAATTCTAATAGCCACAATGCCTCTTATCGAATTATACATACTAATAGCCACAATGTTTCTTACATACATATATACACATATATACACACATATATGTGCACATACACATCTACATACAAACAAACAAACATGCATGCACACACCCACATAATATATATATATATACATTTGTTTATGTGTGTATATATAACAACACTTGAGAAGCATATCTAGTGCTGTAACGAGGCTACGAATTGCTCACTGATTGTAATTCACCCAGTATCTGCAGAGATGACTGTGTGAATGCCACTTACCCCAGATCGTCTTTTCCATTGTTACTGGAGTGCTTTCTATTCTGGAAGTTATCGTTGACCCCGAGCTAATCAAATCTTAATGGCTCCTGTTAAACCCACTTCAATAGGTTTTATTTTTGTATCTAGTTGACCATTATGAAGGATGGTATTGTTGCTGTTCTTGGGAGGACGATAAGTTGCAGCGTTGGTTTGAGGCATTTGTTCCTTGAACCTAATTTTCCTAACGCATGTCTTTTTTTGACCTCAGTTTACTCACATATAAGAAAATGTTTATCTTTTCATTAATTTTTTCCATTTCCCATTTAATTCTATTAAAATTTTAGCCCGATTTTTTCCCCACAGGCATTTTCTATAATGGCTCGATTAACAAGTCCCTCGCTTGAAAATCCTGAGTTTGATCGCGACGTGAGGCAGAAATTTATCCCCAATGACATTTTCATAATAAAGTACATGTTTCATATTTTTTGCCTTTTTTTATACTTTATTTGGTTTTTGGCCTTGATATGTGAGAAAGTTACTAAAAACTATTTCATCTATATGTTAACCTGTCCAGAGATCCTTTGAGACATTCAGACTAACTGTTTTAGTCCTATCGAGCCACTCTCTTGTACAAACGTTTCATTCACATTCTTAGTATAAATGGTCTTCATAATGACTCCTCGGAAGTCTGACCTTCTTGTTCCCATAAGAGGACACAAAGAAGGGCCCCTCACAACTGAACTCAAATGAACATGGTTAATATAATACCAAAGTTGACCTTTGTGCAGATGAGGAGGAAAAACTCTCATAGGAATTACCAACTATTGTGAACAGAGGTCATTGAGTCAAAGCTGCTTTCATTACTCAGTGCAATAAAAAGATACCGAACACACAGCATAGTAACAAATATCATATCGCCTGTTGAATATCCTAGTATTTCATATAAACAATTTGTTTCTAGTAACATTTTTAGAGCATTTTAGGTCAAGCTCCTCTTATAGTTCGACCTGTATGAATGATCAAAGAAGTTACGTTAAAACTTGATGTCAGTAGATTAAAATCCAAAAATGATTAGTGTGGGTGACTCGAAACATTATCAGATATCTTTGGAATCAGCAAGTTTCCTCCAAAAACTTGCTAACTGAATAGAATTGTTCATGCCTATATGTTTGCGTGGCATATCTTACATGCTTTTCTTAAAGCTAGATGTCTGTAAAGATGAACTTTTATGTTGAAAATATCCATCATGGCTGTAATTCAGTTTTTGGGATTTGAATACGTGCTTGATGATAAGGAGGCTTTCAACTTTCCTCATTCGGTAACGAAGAGCAATTCATGAAATGCCCGAACACTGACTTTGTGTAAAGAGAAAGATTTAGGGGTTAAGCGTCTGGAAACAACCACAAACTGTTGATGAAGAAGGTCCGTCTTATTTCTGATGGCACTCAAAGTCTATCAGCCATAAACATTTACTAACTAAAGATAGCGAGTGTTTTGTCAAAGAAAAGAATTACTGGAGCGTAATTCTTTAGGGAGACCTCTCAGACTCGTATCTACGGCCCTGAAAGATAAATATGCTTGTCATAACGAATTCCTCTTCCGTGGGTTTTACCATTCCGGTAAGTGAGCTCTTGTGTTGAGAGCACCATTCATGAAGATATGCAAGGTCTCATGAATAATACACGTTTCCACCTTTGATACCATTCCTATATTAAAATGCATTATTAATTTTGAACTATTCTTAGCCTTAGCCAGCATAATTTAGCGTAAACTTCAACTTATTTGGTCTGGGATACTCTTTGCATTTTCATTATGTAGTTGAAGATGATAATGTTATTTACACTAGTTTCGCTGCATTTTGTTTTTTGCGCTTTGAATCCTGTCATTGTGCTATGCTTACGATGACCACGTATGTTTCTTTGTAGATACCAATGAGTGATGAGTTTTTCGGTAGCTAGGTACCTAGTGGTTCTTCGTGGGTGAAGATCGTTGAAAATATTCATAATTTTTTTAGTTGAAACAAGCAGAAAATAAAATGAGTTTTAAAAGGTAAGGTAAATGATAACTGGAAAGATATAAAGGAAGAAATCGCACAATCTTGTTAGACTATTATAAGAGCATTGATTATTACAACCCACGGCACCCATTGTACGTCTATTAAAAAATGATTGGAGTTTTCATTACAATCCTAGGTACGTCTGCTGTCAAATAATATTCAAAAAACTGTATTTAACTGCAACCCCTCAGACTGCATGTACAGCAAGGAATAAACCTGTCCTTTGCCTTGTAAGCGCAGCTGATTTAAGACGATCCAATTATAGGCCACTACACAGAGTGAGGCGTTTTTTGAATACAGCCAGAGGTTCCTCTCTCTCTCTCTCTCTCTCACTGTGTTAGTATAATAATCATGTTTTAATATGTCAAGCAGTGAATTGCAATAAAGACAATGCTTCTAAACGCTCAGATATTCTGAACTCGGATGCATTTATCGAGTACTTATTTACAAAGGGTATTGGGCAGACTTTCTCTTTCCGCCAGGAGCATCTATTATATGCTCAAATAACGAACTGCTGAAAGAGCGAAGTTGAATCACTGTCATTCGAGGATCTATTTTAAAGGTAACTCAGCCATTCGTGAACATGGTTTTCATGACGAAAAAGGAAAATTCATGATTATTTCTATTCGGATCAGAACTAACATCTTCTAAAGGCATTAGTATCGATTGTAATCTTTCAAGGGCGTCAATTCCGGTGCATGAAAACCTCGAACTTCTGGAAGGATTTGTAAGCGAGTGCTCACTCTTCTTTTTGGCTTTTCATATGGAAAAAGACGCAGAGATTTTATTAAGCGTAAGAAGTTTTGAGATGAACTCCTAAACACAAACCGTTACAATAATTAGCAATATGTGCACCAAAAGATTAATCAACTGGTATCGCCATCTTTACTTTATTCCAGATGAATACACAGATAGATTGGTTGATAGAAACATCCAACTGTTTCAATGAATTTACGCAATGAATATATATATATATATATATATATATATATATATATAATATATATAAACTGTACTGGTACAGACAATTTCGTTACACAAATGAAGATTAACAATACGGACAGTCAGGATCATTTATATGCAAACGAAGACAAAGACGCAACACTCACAGTCTCAGAAGAGCGTTTCGGAGAATTTGAGTGAAATAATGTCGGAGTTGCCAGGGCAGAAGGAATAATGGCCCCTCGGGAAATCATAAAGCGAAGCAATCATATCAACCTCAGTAACATAGTCAAGATTGCCCTCAGTCTATATATATCTTCAAATTATAGAACGGAGACGAGAGCCAGGCACTAATGTCAGCAGTTACGGGGATCAAAGAATTAGAGATTGGAGTTTGGAGAGAGCAATATGAATTGAGAGAGAGAGAGCTATTAAGAAATTCAATATAGAATCTCGTTTGGAATGGAAGTGGTTTTATAATGTCCTCCAGTCTTTCAACTTCGTTCATTGCGTCCAGTACTGTGAAGCCATCAGAACACGGTGCAAAACACATCCATTATTAACGCTTAGTGCGACGGGGTCGCAAATGTCCAAAATTAATCAACACATTTCTTCCAAAACACAGAAGCCAACCCGTTCAATTGTCTTGGAACCTGTCGTTTGTTCATTTCATATTGCGAATACATTTAAAAATCAAAATTAGCGCTACAGCCTCAAAATGTTTTAACTGAGTCTGTGCAATTTACTAACATAATAAAGAAATGCCAAAGTCTAAGGCAGAAACCTTCCTCCCACAACGTGAGTTAAATCTCCGTAGAGAAATTTTTTCCCATTCCTTTTTATCTGCCTTCATAAATACGGGTTTGCTGCTTTATGAAATACAGCTGAAACAAAATATTACTCCGCAAACGCTAAACTTTAGACTACGTGAATATTTCATTTAGCCCTGAAGGTACCCAATCAAAGTAAAAGCGTGTCGGTGAGTAGCAGTGTATTTTGTTTGAATCAATAGGCTCAACCGGTTTCAATTAAATGTCCCGGTTGCCACTTGGCTATTTAGGAGCACTTAGCGACGAGAGATCTACTCAGAGATGTGACTCTGGGGTGGTTGGTATCAAGAGAATTCGTCTGCAGAAGAAGCAAACAAATTCTCTTGATACCGGACACCCTTTAGTGGTCACGTCTTTTCTTAATTAGAATACTATTATATCTAAGTGCCTTAAATAGTTAAGTGGTAACCAGGACCTTATGGATTTGTAACCACCTGGGACTTAACCTATTGGTTCTGAGCAAAATACACTCATTCCAGCAATACACTTTTATTCTGATATACTGTACCTTCAGAACAAACTGAAGAAGAAGCTGATGACCCACTCTCAAAACCTTAACGCCCCCCGTAATACAATTCTCAAATCATTTTCCAGAACCAAAAGGCTCGCCAGTCTGTAAAAATAACAGTAAATAAAAAAAATCGGTCGCTTTTAATAAAGAATAACTTCAAATCTTAGTCATTATTAAAGAACATAAGGATCACCCTCGTGATTATCGTGTACGACATATCACCAGAAAATAATTCATTACTGGAAAGATTCCGTGAACACCGTTATGAGAAAAAATACGAATAATTTTGGAAATTCTCAAAAGTTATCAGATACTTATTCAAAAATAGAATTGTTTTTTATGTAATGTGCAGCAGCTTTCTGGTCAGTCAAAGTAATGAAAAACATGGAATTGATACGCGTCTGCAAATTATAACGAAATGCAAGTAAGTATTCCCACTTGCTAACTCGTCATGAAGACTTTCTTAAAATTAAAGCTTAAGCCAGAAAGCACAAGCATATTAATTTCACGCCGTTTTGCTATATGTATCCTTTATAATCGAAAAGTAAAAATCAATGATTTACATACTGAATTCGTGCAATTTTATAGACAACGTTTCCAAATAACTGCTGAGAAAACCCTAGCTTTAAATGCGATAAAAGGAAATTATTCTCAGCTTCATACGTAAAGTATGAAGTGAATTTTGTTTACAAAGGAAATTGTACAGAATTTATCGTCTTTTCCTGGGAACGATTACGCTGAGAACTACGGTATACGTGATGAAATGTCGATGCTTTTACCTATCAATCATCACTGGAGGTCTTGTCATATTATTTTTCCAAATTGGTTTCATAGACCACCCCACCCATATTCC
This sequence comes from Macrobrachium rosenbergii, assembly GCF_040412425.1. Lineage (NCBI taxonomy): Eukaryota > Metazoa > Arthropoda > Malacostraca > Decapoda > Palaemonidae > Macrobrachium > Macrobrachium rosenbergii. The sequence goes on from NC_089795.1 coordinate 57,580,895, forward strand.
TTATTGCTTGCAAAGTTTAAATTGCTGGACACCCGTGTTTTATTATCTATTTAAGTCGGTCTGAAGGAGAACTGGCGCTTTGAGTCAAAATAGTTAAAAAAAAAGTTCAGTTTTAAAGAAATTACTACCTAAGGACTTCAGAAAATAGTTCATTGAAATAAATAATATCGGCATTTCTTTCGAATTTAAAAGAAGAAACGTTTCTGTACAAACCCCCTCTCTCTCTCTCTCTCTCTTTCTCTCTCCTTTGGTCTTAGCAGTCAATCAGTGATGGAACATATAGTAAGATAAATGGATTCTGGAATTCCTCTTCATTGGTTGCAGTTTCTATTTCATTTTCACAAACGGGCGCGCGTACGGTTTGGCACCCACATCTCCTGAAGACCAAGTCCTTCAGCTTTTTTATTTACATTGTAAAACCGCCTGTGCTCACCCAACAATCTCTGGAGATGAAGGCCATCATTCATGAGTGCTCATAAAATATCATATAATATGAAGCCTTGTTCTTGGAGGATGGCCCATTATTAGACGTAGCAGGGGCAAATATCGCCGAGGACGAGCCACAAGATTACCCACTGGGATCATCTAATATACTCCAGGGGCTTTACACCGCCTGTCTGCGTCGTAATTTATTCGCCTTACACCACGATCTTTTTATTTAACGACGAGACGGCAGCAAGAAAAACAAGTAAAAAATGCGCCGAAGTTTCTTCGGCGCAATCGGGTTTTCAGTACAGCGTAAATGCTGCATGAAACTCTCAGCCGCGGCCCATGAAACTTTCGACCACGGTTCGTTGGTGGCCGTGTTGTTGGCACCTACAGCGGTGCCAGATGCACGATCATGGCTAAATTTAACCTTAAATAAAATAAAAACTACTGAGACTAGAGGGCTGCAATTTGGTACGTTTGATGATTAGAGGGTGGATGATCAACATATGAATTTGCAGCCCTCTAGCATCAGTAGTTTTCAATATTTGAGGGCAGACAGAAAAAGTGCGGAAGGACGGACAAATGGCCACCTCAGTAGTTGCTTTTGCATAAAACTAAAATGAAGTGTTTCTCAACGCTCATGGACATATAACAAATATTTCCTTCTGCGCTGATTACGAAAAGAGTGGTAAATTTTTTGATAAACTAAAAACAAAAATTGTTCTTTTGACCAAGTCACGATGAAGCGCAGACATTACCAGATAGGTTCCTTACGTACATCAAAATTATAATGAGATTAACTAATAATTCAGCTGCATTATATCTTAACATAATTTATTATTCATAGCACTTGTACAGCACGAAATAAACAAAGCCATAATTTATTAATATTCTAATCCAAGAAAGGTTAGACACAAAGTATTAATGTCTCTGACCAAAGGAGAAACAGGAGACCTAGATCCTTTGATCTGCAATAATGACAGGGCGTTTTTACCACGGTTTAATTTCATTAGGCTTATCATACTTCACTGTCATTAGGAAGTTTATTTGTTGGTCGCCAGTTCGAATCTCCGACCGGCCAGTGAAGAACAAGAGGAATTTGTTTCTGGTGATAGAAATTCATTTCTCGCTATAATGTGGTTCGGATTCCACAATAAGCTGTAGGTCCCGTTGCTAGGTAACCAATTGGTTCTTAGCCACGTAAAAGTAAATCTAATCCTTCGGGCCAGCCCTAGGAGAGCTGTTAATCAGCTCAGTGGTCTGGTTAAACTAAGATATACTTAAATTTTAGGAAGTTTATTGCTCTTGTCCGTATCATTACTCTACACCTTCGACAATATGCTTGTTTTCGTAAAAAACGCAGTTCAGAGACTAACCATTAAAGTTGCGTTTTGCCAAGAAAATGCAAAAACAGGAAAACTAATCAACATAATAAAACACTTCATCTATAATAGTTATTTTTATCCTTGGTTGAAAGGTCATAGTTTTTAAAAGACAAAGGCTCTACGTACTGTAATGAACAACAACTCTTCAGATCCTTCAATGCAAAAAGGATAGTATATCGAAAAAGAACCTCAGTACTAACTGCCTAACACTTCATGCTGAAAAGCGGGAAAAGTATAAGTAACTCGCACCTAACTCGACTCACACAGCGCTGGCCTCCTGCCGTGACCATACATTTTCTGCAGACCAGGCAAGATCGCTTGGACGGCAACGTCAATCATTTTATATAACTTCACCGTGTCATAAGTAAAAAAAAAAAATTAGCCTTTACAGCATGGTTGTAATGATACGTGACCCATGAATTATCTAGAATTTTAATAGAGTAGTAATTTTTGGCCTTAATCTAGAGTTAAAGTTAAAGTCCTCCTGGGCCTCGGTAGGCTCATAGGGCAGGCGCTGATCTCCTGTTTCTTAGGCCGACAGCCAGTGGGAGACAGGTCCCAACTGAAAAATGTGGTCACGTTACCAGTTCCCAAAATGAAAAGTTAAACTGAAACAAAAATTAACAATAACCAAAAAAAAAAAAATTGTCCTTTTTGACCAAGTCGCGATGAAGCGCACACACTACCAGATAGATTTCTTACGTACATAAAAGGCACCAAAATAAAGAGGAAATCTAACGTCCCCAACAAAAATGTTGCGAGAGGAACTTGTTTCTGGAAGACAAGAATGACAGGGGAAACCTTTCGCTACCTCATAAAATGCCAGTTGTGTCGGATGAGAGAAATACTTCTCATTACTTAAAGAGCCATCATATAATGAGGATAAAAAAGGTATCTACATATACGAAGTTGGTTCATGTGTGTGTTGGGAGAGGGGGGGGGCAGAGTTTCGTTCACATTATATTCCTTTTATCATAGCTGGTTTCGTCAAGTCAATATACAATTTATCGTGCCGTCCTTACTGAGTCATTCAATTAACGTCAAAGCTTATTTTGAAAGTTTAACTTTACTTAAAGTCGTCTTAATGTCATTATATTATAATATTAGAACATTTAGGTCAAAACTGGTCGACGTTCAGCTACTGAAGTTATTTTTAGCAAAAAAAATCTTTTTATATACCAAGTCATCGAGATGAACGAACATCAGCCACTCTGTGAAATTGATTATATGTGTAAGAGTGCGTTACATTTCAATCCGCCCCCTTACCGGAAGTACTTTTTCTGAGTGACAGGAAGTGAGAAAACGCGTCAGGTAAGTGACTTCCGAGACATGGTTATTGTGCCTTACTTTTTATTAGTTTTCTGTAAAAGAACGCTATTGTGCCGGCTTTGTCTGTCCGTCCGCCCTCAGATCTTAAAAACTGCTGAGGCTAAAGGGCTGCAAATTGGTATGTTGCTCGTCCACCATCCAATCGTCAAATATACCAAATTGCAGCCCTCTAGATAGATAGATCTACTTTCGGTGGCCTTGATTAAACGCTGCACAGAAAACTCAAATGCGCCGAAGAAACTCCGGAGCATTTTTCACCTATTTTCATTTTATTTTACTCTTTTTTGAGAAAGCTTACTTTGACCTACGAGCAAATTTCTAGGCTAAGCTAAGAGTTATGATCGATAATCTCTCTCTCTCTCTCTCTCTCTCTCTCTCTCTCTCTCTCTCTCTCTCTCTCTCTCTCTCTCCGTGCGAGCGTGCATACCTCTCCTACAACCTTCGAGTCCCTCCTGTCACCGGATTTGATCAATGACACATCCTAGCATTCTGAAGCTTTTATCAATTTGTTTTACTCTTACAACAAATAGTCAGTAATGCAATCGAATTTCTTTATAGCCTTTTCAGACTTGATGTAAAGTTTATTGAACATTAAGTTTATCTAATATTTTTATGCCATTCATTTTTATTATAAGTTTATTGCGTTAATTTTACTATATACATTCTTGAAGATGTAACTTTGTAGTTATTCCATCTGGTTATGCGTCGTTGCGGAAGAAATTACATTTGCCTGTTTTAGTCAAATGACTCTCGTAAAGTCGTATTGTTCTACTTTTGAAGCCTCTTGCATAACAGTACTTATGGCATTTGTTAGTTTTCTTTTACTGTCTTGTATTACTCTGAATCGTGGGAGATTTTTGTTCATTAAGGAAAAAAGTATATCTACTAAATCTATACCTGTCTAGAATTTGGTTTTCATTTTCTCATAATAAAGGCAATTCTTTCTCTTTTCAAGTGCTGTCGTTACCTCAAGATTGATCATCTTCGGCATTTTTGCAAAGTTCTTTTTCCTCTTGGAGTTCGTCTTTATTAAAACGAAGGCCTTAGTAAGCTATATAAGCATGTACCATGCAGTATTATTTGAAAAGAATAATGGCCTCAAATATTATCATTTGTTTCTCATTGAGTCTTTGTATAATAAAATCAATTACCACTTGATTCTGTCATAATTTTTCACCTTTAAGGTAATATTTATTACATTTTCAATTTTCTCTTTAATATAATCTTATGTTAAAGTGACTACATCTTCCTCCCTTCTCAACTTAATCCCCAGGCGGGGTCGCTGTTTCAAATGAGCCTCCTTTAGCTGTTACTGGCTCCAAACTTCTTTATTTATCCAGGCTGTGTTCGGGTGCCTTGCCCCAACCCCTGTGGCTTGGTTAAAATTGGTTACACTAAAGAAATAATTTTATATACTCCCGTTAGGTAATTATAATGATTTCTAGCAATGTTTTGGCTTAATTCTTTCTAATTTATGTTTTTCTATCATTCATTTTATTCCATAAACATGAGCTAAAAGATTGTCCAACTCGGGTAAACGTGAATCAGGTTTGTAACAAACAGGTCTGCAAACATGAATTATTGTTTAATATTCCGATATATCGAGATAAGCAGAGGCAAACTCTATAATGGCAAATGCACAGGCTGATAGTCTTATGGTTTCAATAAAGAGGCCATCTAACGCAGCGGTTAAGAGGCACTGGCTTCGGCAAACGCAAAATACATCAAGAATAATACAAAAAAAGTATCTCTCTCTCTCTCTCTCTCTCTCTCTCTCTCTCTCTCTCTCTCTCTCTCTCTCTCTCTCTCTCCTTCCAATTTTTCACTTGTAGATTAAAATAGAAGATATTCCTGTCTTATGCATGTCCTGTCTACCAGGATTTCAGGCCTTGAAGGAACCATTACTATGCATTACTATGTATTTTCAGGATATTTAGTGAACTTTGATAAGTAAGCAATCCCTCTGTTTATCTGTGATAAAGAGTAATTCTTTTAGATGGCAACTATACCTCTATTCTGTACTCAAGCTGACGGTAAAAATTTACACTAAGTAGAGAAAATTGAAATAGATGAGAAATGCTTATTAAAAGCATTTATTAAAAGTGTACCAATAAATTTCAAAACATTTTCTTAAAGCATTATCTTTTGCCTTTTCACGAGTCGACCATATTACTTCATTTTTAATAATAATGACCTCCATAGTCACACCTTGCACCGCTTCTGACTCAATTTTGAAGGCTGTCCTTCATAATTCTTACCAGATCTGACTTTTGATGCGAATCGATTAATGGTTACTAAATTGCCCCTTTAATCGGCCGTGTGCTCAAGGATAAAGTGGGAAAAAATATACAGGGAAATTTTAAAAGAGAGCCCTCACAGCACAGGAACCATAAATAGATAGATCGGGTATAACAAAGCAAGCCCCGGATTTTTTGGTCTTTTAAAATTGGCGAAGTTTTAAGAGTTGGTGAAGATATAAGAAGACGCTCCAATCCCCAGGGAACAACTGCCTGCCCACCGAAAGAAAAAGTTGGCGAGAAGTTTTGGCGCCCAGTGACGTGATTGGGACTGATTGGCGGTGATCTTTCGGGAAAGTATTACGGCGCGGGGAAAAAATATCTTATAAGCTCTTTTGCCGTTCCTCTCTCTCTCTCTCTCTCTCTTTTTTCTACTCCAGTATCAACTTCGGTTCTTCGTCGTTTTCATATGGAACCAGTACATGACAGCAGGGAAACCCCACATTTCGTCCATGGAATAATAGAGGCATAGTGAATTAAATCATAATTAGATTTGCATAATTTTTATAAAGGTTTTTTCATAAACAGACACACATATATCGTATATATATATATATATATATATATATATATATATATATATATATATATATATACAAATTTATTTTTTTATATATAGTTATATAGAGATTGTATTCTATTTGTCAAGTCACTACTTAAATATTCAACGACCAAAATTGCACTCATACACACAAAAATGTATCATATATAAAATTGAATGCTTGTATGTTTGTATGTTAGTTTGTATGTTTGTGCGCTATACAAATCCGAACAGCTTGACCGACCTAGACAATATTTGGCAAGTGGCCATCCTTTGACCCAACTTAGATAACAGGGTAGGTTTCAAACCCGTACCCATACAAATATATTATTGAAAATGCTTTTCAGTCATCAAACTAATACTTGGATAAAAGGGGCAGACAGCACAGTAATATCTGGATAAAAGGGCCAGTCACCACAGTAATACCTGAATAAATGGGACAGTCACCACAGTACAGTAATATCTGGATACAAGGGACAGTCATCGCAGTAATAACTGGATAAAAGGGACAGACACCACAGTAATACCTGGTTAAAGGTAACAGATAGCACAGTAATAACTGGATAAAAGGGACAGACAGCACAGTAATAACTGGGTAAAAGGGACAGTCGCCACAGTAATACCTGGATAAAAGGGACAGTCACCTAACACCTGGGTAAAGGGGAGAGACAGCACAATAATAACTGGATAAAAGGGAATCACCACAGTAATATCTGGATAAAAGGGACAGTCACCACAGTAATACCTGGATAAAATGGACAGACAGCACAGTAACATCTGGATAAAAGGGATAGTCACCACAGTGATATCTGGATAAAAGGGAGCCACCGCAGTAATACCTGGATAAAAGGAACAGACAGCACAGTAATACCTGGTTAATGGTGACAGACAGTACAGTAATACTTGGTTAAAGGTGTCAGACAGAACAGAAATACATGGATAAAAGGGACAGTCACCATAGTAATATCTGGATAAAAGGAACAGACGGCACAGTAATACCTGGTTAAAGGTGACGGACAGTACAGTAATACTTGGTTAAAGGTGTCAGACAGAACGGAAATACCTGGATAAAAGGGACAGGCACCACAGTAATCTCTGGATAAAAGGGACAGACAGAACAGCAATACCTGGTTAAAGGGGACAGATAGTGAAGTAATACCTAGTTAAAGGGGACAGACAGCATAGCAATTTCTGGATAAAAGGGATAGTCATCACAGTAATACCTGGATAAAAGGGACAGACAGAACAGTAATACCTGGGTAAAAGGGACAGACAGAACAGTAATACCTGGATAAAAGGGACAGTCATCACAGTAATACCTGGATAAAAGGGACAGTCATCACAGTAATACCTGGATAAAAGGGACAGACAGAACAGTAATACCTGGATAAAAGGGGGCAGTCACGACAGTAATACCTGGCAGTTCACCCACATCTGTTCAAAGGGTGAATATTCGCATGAAAAAAGTACAACTGTCCGTCGGACGTCACCACATACCCCTCCCCCTCTCCCTTCTCCCTCCCTTTCCTCTTCCCCCTCCCCTTTCCCTTTCCCTTCTCTCTCCCCCTACACAGAGTCTGTCATTCAGAGTTTTCCCGGGCAGCACTGGGTTGGTCAGCTAGAATATATATAAAATTTTATATATATATAGGTATATATATGGTTTTTGGGGACAGCCTTTAATGTAAGTAATTCTAACTGAATGACAATACAAATGTGGCACCTACCATTTTCAGGCAACACTACCCTTACTTTCTCAACCTTTCCTTATCCTCAAAGCTAAAACTCTTAAGGCAAAGATGAAACTTTTTGTTATGTTGTTCTGACCATCTTTTTCAGTCAACAGCTGCTTCTGAGACCCTCACCTACATATTGTCTAGTTCCATTGTAGATCTAGTGTAGCCCTGATGACAGCCATCAGTAGATGGCTGAAGCAGCTGTCGGCATTAGATAATAAATGTAACAACACACACATTTTCCATCATTTCTATCAAGTTATTCCTGGGAATAAGATGAGATACATAAAGTTAGAAAAAACAGTATCCGTAACACATGCATCGGTATTAAATATATATATAATATATATATGTATATTAATATATATATATATATATATATATATATATATATGAGAGAGAGAGAGAGAGAGAGAGAGAGAGAGATGATTCACCAAGGTCATTTGACATAAGGAAATGAGTCGATATCACGATACGCTTGACTTCAATGGTACCCTGTAGGTCAAATTTGAAAAAAACAAAACAGATAGTCCGTAAGTTTTATAGGCTTTTACAAACACTGAGTCGTGTGAAAGCTTAATTTGCTTACGAACTGACGTCAAACTGAGAACATTAATTCTCCACGACATGACAGGTTCTCCTCGGGATTCGAAGAGCGTTTTAGTTTTCGGCCAAATCCCGAATGGCACCCATGTCACGTGACCCACGTCGTTAAAAACTAAAAAGTATAAATAACAGGTATTACAATGTCAATTTTCATCAAAATCCATCCAACTGTTTTTCCTCTAAGTCTGCCATAACAACTACCAAAGCCCTATAAATGTAATAACATCACTGGAAAACCACCTGACAACATCGTCGAGTGGTAATTAATTGTTCTTGCAAAAGTGTTTATATCATAAAAACGGGTGTTGACGAAGAACCAAGATTCTTTTATTTTTTTTTTTTAGTTCGTTCATTTTAAACACAAATCTGGATTCGTATTGGATCAATGAATCTTTCATCGTATAATAATTGTTCCTACTTGCTGGTGTTCTTGCGTAAAAACATTTCACGAATAAGAAATGAGTCTCAAGAGTTCTACCACAGTGAGTTCCTGCGTGGATAAGATGCTGTAACAGCTGCTTCATTGAATATTTCTCAAAATACCTTATGCTAACGTGTTGCTTTCGAAAAGTTAAGTGTTCAGTAAATACTGATTATGTCAGAAGCCTCCTCCTCCGATGAACTTTTTCCTTTAACTCTTTTCTTTTGTATCGGAGGACATACGTTGAAAACAAATGCGCACAATATTGCTTATATATCGATGACAGTTGCCGGCACCAAAGGATATATCACCTCTAGTAACTTTAAAAAAGGACCAGGGGAAAATTGCTTTAGGTGACTCAAGGTAAGAAGCAAAGAAAGCTGAACTCGAGTGGCCTTAGCAAAGACACGGGAAGAAAAAGATGCGAGAAATTTCGCCAAAAATATACCCGTGCAACTTTAAATGGATTCCACATTTTTTTTACTTGGCACTGGATATCATTATTTTTTGCCCTTCATCAGTGCAATACTGCGTAACTTAGTACATTAGGTTAATAAAAATGAATTAGATACTCTCACAGTTGGAAAAGAAAATGCATTAAAATGTTTTATGAATTTCACCGTCAATGGCAATGCAGATTTTTTCTCCTTGTGGAGAAAGACCTTCTACAAAATATGGACATGTGCAGACTCTACCCAAATTTCTTTATCCATGATTTTTTTTCCTCCCATTGAATCATTCTTTGTCAATAAACAGTATTGGGAATTCGTAGAAGACTTTTTTGTACAGCATTTTCCTTACAACTTTTTCCAGAGCGCAAGAATTCCTCTACACAAAGACGATGGAGAGTTTTCCTCTGCGTTGAAACATGTTTTCTCATCCGTGAAATGTGTCTCCCTTTTCAAATATTTAAAGATGAAGGGTCGTGAAGACTTTAAGCCTAATACCGAATCATCTGTTACGTTGCTTGTTTGGTCTCTCTCTCTCTCTCTCTCTCTCTCTCTCTCTCTCTCTCTCTCTCTCTCTCTCTCTCTCTCCACGTCAGTTATATTTAAATATATAACATACCAGCTTATACGCTTTTACGAAGGTGCACTGTATATATACAGGATCACATGCAAGTCTTATCATGTATCTGGAGATCAGTAAGCACCAATACATTCTATAAATACATACTTATATACATACATACTTTTTACAACATGAGCTGTTTCCCCCCTGACAGTGATGTCTTAAAAGAAAAGCGATGATCATTGAAACATATGAACCCCCTATGCAGAAAACGTCTCCAGCTTTAGGCGCTTCATTCAGGTACATAGAAGGCTCATCAGCATCACATCAAACGCTCCTACATACACATACACATACACACATTCTATCTTGCGCGCACTCTCTTGCTTCCTGGATGTTAAGACTCCTCCTCTCCGACACCATATCTTAGTGTTCCCTTCCTCCTTCCCCTGAGACTTCCGAATCGTATGCTTTTTCTTTTTCGCCAACTTACCATTCTCCATTCCCTTCATATAACTGAACCATCTCATTCTAATTTTTCCTTTCACCTGTGCTAACCGTCTTACCACTTCTATGTATTTCGACATTTCTCACCTTTTCAATTCTTCTTATAACATATTTACTACATAAACAATAAGTCCATGTAGTTTCCCTTCTTTCTCTCTTTCACATTCAACATCAGCTCTTCAGTTCCATAGCAGAGAAGTGGCTTAACGATCTGTTTTCACATTAAAAACCTAGTTTCCTTAGAAACCATAGGTGTCCAACCAAACTTTTTGCACGCATCCTGCTACCTTCCATACTTCGTTTATTCTTGCACTTATTCTTCTCTCCTCCTACCATCAATCGAGATATTCATTCCTAAATTCCAGGACACATCCGCTGCTTCCAACATCCTCTTCACGAACACCAATCAGCGTTGCATCATCTGCAAACACCAGCCATCGTCAAGTCAAGAAAATTTACAGGGCTAGAAGGAAGAACTCCTACTTGGACATTGCTTCCCTACAATGTTGCATTACCTTGGATACTAATGCAATATACCCTAAAGAAAAGGAGCCCCTTGTGAAGAATTGTGGGCCTTCAGTGTACCAATTGTTACAGCATCAGTTTAAGTAAAACTACCTGTACATTGCTACCTAAGGCACATAGTAAGATTGGACAAAAACAGCACATGATAGAATTATGAAATCAGAGGTTTAGTCAGGAAATAAGGAGATTATTTGAAAAGCAGGTGCATGACAGGAGAAATGATCATATGTAGGAATAAAAGACAATAGATGAGGTAGCCAAGGATGAAGCGAATGAACAAAAAGCTCGTTATCATAAAAATCCAAGAGTACATATGAGCATATAATCAGTAGACAACAAGAATTTATCCTTAAGGAGTACATGCAAAACGAAAGGGTACCTGCGAATGAATCTTTGAGTAAAATGAGAAAGGAAAGATGCTGCCACGAAAGAATGCAGAGTCAATGGTGTGAGTATTGGAAGAGTAGTGGAGGGTGAAGGAGAGAAATAAGGCATATCTGAATGAAACAAGAGAGGAAGGAACCAATGTAAATTTGAGAAGAATTGCAGAAGTGACACCTGAGGAAGTAATGAGGGTAATTACGAAGTTACAGAATGGAAAGTTTAAGGAGCTGATTCGATTACAATTGAGTTACTGTGATATGTTGGCTGCAGTGTGACTGAGTGTTGACCACTGTGTGGGAAGTTTCTCAAGAGGAGGAAAAGTTCTAAATTGGTCTATTACTTAAATGGAAGAGAACAAAGGTATGAATGAGAATTATGTGGGTATATCTTTAAAAGATGCCTCGGAAGGTGTGTGGTATGACTTTGGTTAGGCAAACAACATAAGGATTAATAAGGTAAGAGCAGTATAGGTTTAGATAAGGAAAATTGTGTGTGTGTGTGTGTGTGTGTGTGTGTGTGTGTGTGTGTATGCTTGTAAGTAAGGTTCAAGTGTGTGTGTATGAAAGAATTACTAGAGGAATAATGAGAATTTTGTTGGGGATTTGGTTTGTTTTTGCGATTAAAGTGAAAGGTTTTGTGTAGAAGTGGATCTGAGAAAAAACTCTTTTATGTTTCCATTACAGTATTATATAACTATGAGGAAAAGAATGAGAAGCACAGAAAGAACAGGAGCTGTACTGTAAATGCAAAGCTGTGGGATAAGAAGAGTTCTGAATGGGGCGTGGAAAGACTGACGTAGATGCTCTGTGCGTTAACAGAATCGTTTGTAAGAAGGGAAAGTTGAGGTTCAACCTTTTTAGCAAGATTACGGCAATGGGGGTAAATGAAAGCCAGGAGGATAAGGAGATGAACGTTGGTATGAGCAGCAGAAGGATAAACTTGGTTGATTTATGCAGTAATTTGGAAGTAAATGTAACGGGGTTAATAGTACAGAAGAGGTTAAGCAAGGAAGGTCTTTGAAAAAGGTTTGAAAGAGAAGATTAGTTCCTGAAGTACAATCTGGACTGTTTGAAGCTAGTGTTTAGCAAACTCTCCTCATCAGAAGTAAAGTGTGGATTCTTATGCAAATAAAAGCAAAAGAATAAATGTGGCAAAGGATTGTCATATTTTCACTTGTTCTCCTCTGGAGCCACCACGAATGACGATTAATGGTTTATTCTTTAATCATGTAAATGTGCATATGTATATATATAGGCTATATATATATATATATATATATATATATATATATATATATATATACATTATATATATATATATATATATATATATATATATATATATATATATATATATATATATATATATATATATATATATATAATAATACTTCAATATTACCCTATCTTTATGGAAACAGTCGTTATCTAAGATTAAAACGTTTTCAATCATTAAATAGTTCATGGTTAGTATTTTCTGTATTTCTGCAAGCAATTTACCCTTTACTAATCAATGTTGATGGAAAATCTCAAAATCTATAAATACAGATTTAGAGAAGTATTCTTTCAATTAACTTATAATCTTTTCAGCACTGTTTCTTCTGCTCTCTAGACTTTGCTAGTTAGTAATCTGAAAAAAGTTTGCCGAGGATACTGCCTGCAAACAAACATTTCCATACTAATCTAAAAATAAGTAAAAAATGCCCCGAAGTTTGTTTCGGCGCAGTCGAGTCTTCTGTACAGCCGCTACAGTGTATAATCAAGGCCACTGAAAACAGATCTATCTTTCGGTGGTCTCGGCAAAATGCTGTATGAGCCGCGTCCCATGAAACTTTAACCACCGCCCGGTGGTGGCCTATCCAATATCGTTGCCAGAAAAACGATCATGGCTAACTTTAATCTTAAATAAAATTAAAATAAAACTACTGAGGCTAGAGGGCTACAATTTGGTATGTTAGATGATTGGAAGGCGGATGATCAACATACCAATTTGCAGCCCTCTAGCCTCAATGAACACAAATCTGAGCGGACAGAAAAAGTGCGGACGAAAAAAGTGCGGACAGAAAAAAGTGCTGACAGAATAAAGTGCGGCACAATAGTTTTCTTTTACAGAAAGCTACAAATGGTCTCCGACAGTCTAAGCAGCATCCTAGTACTTACACCTCTTTTGGTTGGTGAGAGCCCAGAGGTACAGATCAGGCCTCTTATCCCCTTTAATACCTTACCACTCGTACGGGCCGCCTTTAGGTAAGTGCCTGTGTTTGGCAAAGAGCCAACTTGATCTAATCCAACCAACAGCTTGCACTTAAGCGACTCCCTCCTTTCCTGCAAGCTTATCTTCTCTCTTATTTTCAGTCACGCTGATGGAGCTAGCTTACCGAATTCAAGAGCGAATCAGCGTCATACTGCTATCTCTGTGT
>NC_089795.1:57599484-57611984 GCF_040412425.1 Macrobrachium rosenbergii
ATATATATAATATATATATATATATATATATATATATATATATATATATATATATATATATATATATATATATATATATACATACTATACACTAATGCCTGTTTCGTCAAAAAGACAGAAAAATTTAAACAACTGCAATTACATCGTGCATAATAAATGTACATTAATTCTAAAATTTCATTCTGGTTGTTGTTAACAAATTTATCAAAATGTTAAAGGTAATCAATTGCCATTTTCTTGTCCTATACTACAGAAGACAATGATTACTGATTATTACCAGTATAATAAGTGAAAACACTTTTTAACGTATGCACATGCGTACCTATGACGTAAAATATGACGACAATGTCATTGTCAACTTAATGGCTGTTATAAGCGGTAATAAACTACAAACGTCGTTGGAAAGGCAATTTATCTCTATTACATATTTTCCTTTTACAGCAATGAACGTGAATTTCTTGGCTAATTTTAACACTCAATTTAGATTTGGTGTTTTTTGCTCGTATGTTTTAAACACAAAGTGAGAAATTGTAACTTTTCTGCTCTAACATGACTTCAAAATAAGTATCCTCGTATAAGAAGTAACTGGACACGGACCAACAAACAAATATATCGCAGAGGAAGCTTTTTCTAAAGTATTTTTTGGTAATGTTTTTTCCATGACCTTTTAATGGTCAATAGCTGGCATAAATCGTATTAAACTATGTATCATCTGAAGGGCAAAATCAATGTAGCTTTTTCTGGGACTGCAACAATTTGTATACAGTACATATATACTGCTTCACTTTTAACAAATATTTTGTTCCGGTTAAGGATATATATCTCATCGTAGGATGAATCAACCGCAATTTTGATCTTTTATTTTTATCATTTTCCTTTACGTGATCATACTTAGATGAAGCATTACTGTTATTATTGACACAGATAGGGTAGTATCTTAACGTGATCTCGCCAAAAAAGTGTACTGGAATCCTGTGCGTTTATTTTTGTAGGATGTATATAAATATGCGTGAAGGTATGTAAAAGTGTGTGTATATATATATATATATATATATATATATATATATATATATATATATATATATATATATATATATATATATATATATATATATTATATATATATATATATATATATATATATATATTTATATATATATATATATATATATATATATATATATATATATATTATATATATATAAATTTATATAACTAGTAATATTTTCCTTTTTTATTGAGAATATATCTCTGATATTTTTATGCCTGTATTTTTTTAAATAAGGAAAGCACGTTTCCTTTCTTGAAGCATCAAGCAGTTCGAGCTACAGTTGTAAAGACAGAAATAATTTAAAAGAAAACCGGGTCGAGAAATTAAAGGAAAATTATCAAATGGATTAATCCTACCCAGGATCTAAGCGAGACAGTTATTATAACATAGATAAAACGTAAGTCATTCCTGGACATTGCAGTAAATAATCCAAGAAAGGTAAAAGTTATTTTCACCTTCAAAATACTGAGTATTTAAATCAACTCATTAATTGTTGATAAAAAACAAATTGCTAAGGGGGAATTTTCACAACTCTTCCCGTCTTTTTTATCGGGATCAAGTTCTACCGAAAGTGAAACAATAAAACTTTTTCAACGGAAAGAGACCTCGCTAAATATCTTTAAATTCCTAAGCCCAGGAAGAATAATAATGATTAAAATATCACAAACAAATAATCTGACATTAATATCAGGTGACGCAAAGCAACAAACCTGAATAGCCTATACCGAAAGCTAATGAGAATTTATATTCATACATATATACATAGGCTATAATGCTGGTGTATATAAAATGTCAAGGTGATGTGAAATGTATATGTATATATATATATATATATATATATATATATATATATATATATATATATATATATATATATATATATATATATATATATATATATATATATATATCGAAGTTCCTACCTAAGTTTTACCGGAATCATGGAGGCTGCAAAGGTCATTAATTAGTAAAAAAAAAAAAAAATTAAAAGCATCAAGTAAGAGCTCAGTTTGTCTCTTTACATACCATTTACATACTGTAAATAACAGCCGATCAAATACCTCCCTGTCACATATTGGCTATGGGCAAATAACCGGTAGCTCATTTGGCAATTACACGAATGAGTCTCGCTTCGGTTAATTAGGAATCGCAGGCTTTCGGCATTCGAAGGGGAAGACAGTCATGCCACCGCTGGAACTCGCGTCATTAGACGCGTTTACTGCACCGTTATTTGGCTTTTATCTGTAATTGCTAATCCTGAGAAGCATTACTTAATTCCTGTTATATACTTTCTCACACTCATGTATGTATGTATAGGCTATATATATACATATATATATATATATATATATATATATATATATATATATATATATATATATATATATATATATATATATATATACATATGTATATATATAAAATATACATATATTTATATATATAAATATATCTATTATATAAATACACACACACGCATATATATATATATATATATATATATATATATATATATATATATATTTTATACCCAATCAAGCATGCTTCTCTATGATCATACGTCTCTCTTACTACATATATGGAAAGGGCCCGTGCTGGTATAAGGCCGTTTGAATCTAAACCAACAACCAACCTAAGTACCTACGACGTCCAGTAGTTGGAATGGTCACCTCGCCAGCGAAAAGAACGGGGTTTGATTTCTCTCTGTGGCAGACCGTTACGGGAGTGGTCTGCTAAAATCAGCTGTGGGCCAGCCGGCTGATGCAGCCAATTAAGCTCCTGGTAGATCTGTCACCTGATGGCTGGCAACCTCTTACTAAAAGGGCTTGTTAAGAAAGGCATATAATAATAATAATAATAATAATAATAATAATAATAATATGCGTGTGTGTGTGTGTTTATATATATTATGTATGTATGTATGTATATGCTGTATGTATACATACGTACATATTGATAGACAGCCTCCCTCTATAGAGAGTGGATCCAGAGAGTACTGCCCATCAGGCTTTTTCTTTTATGATGAGCCTGCTAGCCCTATACCCTTCTCCTCTCTGGTGTACGACCCGATACAACCGAAATGCTACCAGGTACTTAATTTAGTGCTGACGTCAGTCAAAGTGCAAGAAAATTTAATGGCGTGGGCCTAAAGCACTCCGCCTTCCCTGAAAATTAAACCCTGCTCGTTGTTCTGATGAAGCGAACATCATCCCCACTAGACCAATAAACCGTTCCTTCTAACATTAGTTGGCCCAAAGTTAAGTAAGACAACAGTTACTGAAAAGTTTATCCCTTAACTTCTGAAATCAAGAAGGAAATCCCATCAGTACAGCAAACTTCCATCGTTCTACATTTCTCTCCTTTTCAACGTTCCTTTCTCGATACATACCATCCAAGCAGTTCACCTCAGTCCCTCCATATATTATCTTTCTTTGTTTGAATTTCGGCCAGAACCCACGTCACTTTAATACACAAAACCTGTCTTTATAATCCATCATCCATTGCAACTTTTGCTTCCATGGACACTGCTCTTCCAATTCTTCTGGAGGCTCTTTCCTTGGTGCACCAACTTTGGGAATCACCACTTCTCTAAATCTTCGAGTATATTTTCCTGAGAAATTTTTTAATGTTAATAATGTAACTGACAGTTTAAACGTGAGAATCAGACCTCAACTCTCGAGCACACTGAGAGGTGAGGTTTGATCTTTACTGAGTTCTCAGTTAAATTACTACACATATGCACCTGGATCTCTCTCTCTCTCTCTCTCTCTCTCTCTCTCTCTCTCTCTCTCTCTCTCTCTCTCTCTCTATATATATATATATATATATATATATATATATATATATATATATATATATATTATATACATATATATATATATTTATATATATATATATTATATATATGTGTGTGTGTCTGTCTGTGTGCCCGCCAGTTCTGTGCATAATTCATCTTGGTTAACTTTTAGGTAAATTTGTACAGGCTTGAACCATTGCAGTCTTTGCTAAACTCGCCGTTAGAAACTATTCGTGCTAACAAACATCAAAAGTAGCATTTCATTATAACATTCGAATCTAATTCAATCACCTTCACTAACGTTTCCCCAAATCAATAACCGTTTAACACGTAGCAGAAAGATCTCTAAAACGAACAATGGAGAATACCAGGAGGTTAGACCGCTGACTTCTGTACCACAATTCTTTCAATTTTGCTGTCAACCGCCTCGTCTGTTAACCCACGGACAAAATACTGGTGCTGCATAATCCAACACATGCGACGTTTTCCCCCCACATTACTCACTGGAATCTATTTCTTGGTAGTAACTAAGACACGTCCCCTTTATCATTTCACCCGAAATGAGTCCGCGAGAAAAACGGCCGCCAAAATGGCGCCGGAGTCCTCAGCGAAGAGGGCAGTTTTCGAAAAAGATTTACGACCATATTATTGGGAAAAATTTCAGAAGGACGGAGTCATTTATCCTTGGTACAGTTCTGCAGGGACCAGTTATTGGATTTCCCGTTCAATTTGACCTATATTCTCTTCATCGATCAAGGATTCACGCAATGGACAATCACAAATTACAGTGGAATTATATATATATATATAATATATATATATTATATATATAAATATAAATATATATCAATATATAAATAATATATATATATATATTCATATATATGCATATACATGTAAATATGTATATATATCTCAGTGTAAGGAGTCAAGAGCCAATGCATATTTTAAATCATCATGAAGGGAAGAGGACACACACACATGTACGAGTTGTCTTTATTCTAACGTTTCATAATTATCCGTATAATTATATTAGCTTTAAAAAATGTAAAAAATAATGGTAAAATTAAAGGCAACAGAATATGCAGTAAAATAAGAATAGCAGTATACAGAGCTACAGAACAAAAGGTTAAGGACCGACCTAGAGGAGTGAGAGCGTTCAACTGCAAGAAAGCAAAATGAAAACAACGCAAGTCGGGACAAATAGAGAGGTATCAGTCCTCAGGTCGGTCCTTAACCTCTGGTTCTGTATCTCTGCTTGCTGCTTTTTTTTATGTAAATTCTGTTGCCTTTAATTTTAATGTTCTATTTTTTAATATTGAAATTCTATGGACAATTAAGGAACGTTGGAATAAAGGCAGCTTGTACAACTAAGTCTGCTCTTCGCGTTGTGATGTTTATATATATATATATATATATATATATATATATATATATATATATATATATATATATATATGTAAATATATATATATATATATATATATATATATATATATATATATATATATATAAGAAGGCATCGTGTACCATACGAATGGGAAAAAGCACTTTAATAAAAGAAGAAATAATATATATATATATATATATATATATATATATATATATATATATATATATATATATATATATATAATAAATTATAAAATAAGTTTCTAAGTACTCAAGGAAGAGCAGGCTGTCATCTAAACTGCACTAATCCCTAACTCTGATCAGTCTTACTGCCATTTATTTTACTGTGCTATCTCTCTCTCTCTCTCCCTCTCTCTCTCTGCATCGTTCCCTTTGAGTGTCTGTGTAATTATGCTTGACGAGTAACCCGTTTAAACTGATAAGTATGCAGATAAAAACACTAAATATTAAACCATTCACGCACGCTGACTCACAGTTATATATAAATGCTAGCAGAGTATTCGCCATTGCCCTGGCTGAGAATTAGCTATAAATAACCCAGAATTGTTCTTAATGAAGTTATGTTCGGTTTAATAATGCCGACTGGATTCCTCTTGAAGATTTATCTTCCACGCGATAAATGTAAAACTATTCCACAACATTCACCCCCCCTCTCTCTCTCCTCTCTCTCTCTCTCTCTCTCTCTCTCTCTCTCTCTCTCTCTCTCTCTCTCTCTCTCTCTCTCTCTCTCTCTTAGCAGGAAGGGAATATATAATAATCTAATTGTGTTAATGACCTGTATCTAATGCATGCATATTCAACAAGAATATAGTGAAAACATTTACATTTTTTTTTATTTCTGGGCTACCATTATATTTTTCAGTTCTTGTGGTCTCTTTAAAAACCATTATTAAGGAGAGTGGAAAACGATGAATTTTCGGTGCGGCTGTAATTGCAAATGCTTAATCACCACCCAGATTTTAGAGGGAAGTCTACTTACAAAAGCAAATGATAACAGGTTTCGAAACTGGTGTGAGATACAGACACCAAACTTGAAAAAAATCGGTCATATGATTCTGAGGAGTACATCCCCTTGTGCATAAACTCATTGTTATGCAAAGTCATGCAGTCTATAGTTAAATAGAATTTATCAAATTCCTGCTATGATTAGCAAAATCAGTACTTGACAGTTTGGACTAGGAGGCACCAGCCTTGAAAACTGTAATGCATTGCAGCAAATTTCAATTTCAATTTGCATCTTGAGGCTAATTTGCAACTGGGATCTTGCTACCAATTTGAAGGAATTAAGGACATACACAAGCACATACATGAAGTCAAGCTGTTATTTATATATATATATATATATATATATATATATATATATATATATATATATATATATATATATATATATATATAGATAGATAGATAGATAGATAGATAGATAGATATACATATGTATGAGTATATATATATACAGTATATGACCCACATACGTTTTCAATAAAAGAATCTCAATCGTCGTAGTTCTCAGAAAACCGTGAAACTTCTATTACTAAGCAAAGTAAAGAACAGTAAGACGCCTCACCTAAACTGACTAAGGCAGACATATGATATCTAGCTGTCAAGAAGATGGAAGCAATGATAGAGAGATGAGAGGTTCTACTTAATGTTGTGCATCTCATAATCCTTTGTGATAGCTTTTTGTCTTATGCAACCTAAATGATAGCTAATTAACATGTGCATCAATTATAAACGCGCAGTGACAATCAATCTGTATTCAGCCCTGCATATTTCCATCATACAACATAACTTCATCTTAAGCATGATTATATGTATATATGTATAAATACACATTTATAAATATATGTATATAAATAGTTATATAGCCTATATATATATATATATATATATATATATATATATATATATATATATATACGTTGTTTTTCCGTAATCTTTTGCATACTCTTAGTCCAGCATTATGGGATGAAGTCTCATACGTAAATAAATATACTTTTATATATATATATAGGCTATATATATATATATATATATATATATATATATATGCACATACATATATATATATATATACATATAACATGTGACTTTTTATATTTACAAATATTAAGCCCCAAATATCGTTTGATATCGACTCCACTTTACCTTTGGAATACCCACAAGAGAAATTATAATTGGTACGTGATTGTGCACCGACCAGGTTTCGAATTATAACCTTGTTTGTATGCAATGTATGTATGTATGTATGTATGTATGTATGTATGTATGTATGTATGTATAGTGTCAACCCGGGTACCTTTTTTATCAAAACAGTTTAGACTTCTTTAATCTCCATAAGTTGCAAACAATCAGAACACGTTAGACAATAAAACACTTTCTGCTCTCTCTCTCTCTCTCTCTCTCTCTCTCTCTCTCTCTCTCTCTCTCTCTCTCTCTCTGCACCTGTGATCGGAAATCGTAATGGTTAAGTTTTCTCGTTCTGTCATATGTCATTTATCGTCCTGGCTATTATCTCTCTCTCTCTCTCTCTCTCTCTCTCTCTCTCTCACACACACACACACACAAAGATCGTTAGTTATAAAAGCCAGTATTAACAGATTGCTTTTGCAAGTCGCATGTGATTTTTGCGAAGGCTTCCGCTATGGGGAGAACATTAATAATCGTCGGAAGATTTCTCAATCGCTGGTTTCTGGGACGTATTATTAGAGGGTGCCTTTGTTATTGAGGTATTCAAAACTTCTTCAGAGATTGATGATGGTGTAAAGAACGTAACCAAGGTTCCCGGGATTCATATTTGTAACTGACCGCGTAATTTCATAAAATATGTTCGTCATTCTATCCTCAGCCGTTTCAAGGAGCTGCGCTGCTTCTCATCATCAAGGATAAATGTAAGTAAGGGACGCTCAAAAAAAAAATCCGAGTGCCACCTGTCTCTGGTGTCACAAGGAATAAACCCCCAGGCTCTAGCAGTATACTGTTTATCATAGCCTATACGATTTTTCGCAAAAAAATGAGGGGTCTCGACGAGGTAATTACCAGACCACACATGGTACAACATCCGGTGAACATCTGCCAGTATATAAATACATATAGGATATATCACACGGGGCAACTATAATCTCTGAAATTGTCAGACAATATGTGTAGTCTGTGATTCACATCCTAAACCTGTCCTTCCCTAAACACTTCCTAAACATTAGGACAGCCGTAATGACAACGACGCATACTAACCGGACTTCCGTAACTTAACCTAGGCCAGAGTCCCTCCCTGACAGAATGGAGGGTCTGAGACCCCTGCCTTACAAATAGTCACCTCAGTTGTTTGAGGGGCATCTTTTATCCTTGGAAAATTAGAATAATTGATATCTTCATGGATTACACATGATCCAGGATTATTCAGGGATTACACATAATACAGGATTGTGCCCTGATTATAAATTTCCATATATATACATACCATACCGGTACATATGTACATAGTATAAAAAAATTATAATATATATATATATATATATATATATATATATATATATATATATATATATATATATATATATTATATATAAAGTGAATTGCCCATGGACCCACGATACTGCGTGAAAGAAAAGGTACAGCAACCCTCTCCTCTCTTAACCATTTTTCATAGGCCACAGTTTTCATACACATATACAGTATAAGAGTTTACTTCAGGACCGGTTAAGCATTTGCCGTGTGCTCCAGTTTTTTGTACACTTAATCTCAGTACAGTTGGTATGAGTACTATCTATTGCTGCGCATCGGCCAAATATCAAAATACTCATTGAGAATAAGGAAATTATTCCATCACCCCCGTTTCTACTAACCAAGCAAATATTTGAGCTTTTCAATATCGCTTTACTATATAATTTGTTTTTTACTGAACAATTAGCGTACAATCATTTTTTTATGTACGCTCTGCCAGTCCAGCATGACCGCTATTCAACTTCAAGTTTATAACCAAATAGATCATTGGTTGGTTTAGATGAAGCAGGTGTCAAGCCAACTCTGGCCCTTGACCAGTGTGGCAAGGGGTGCAAGACAGTTGAAGACTTGGTGTGGAACCTTGAAATCTGTGTGGCAGAGACGTATAATCAATTAAAGGGGCTCATAATTAATTGGTGTGAATCAGATTTGTAGTAAAGTAACGCTTTCTTGAAGGAGTATGTGAGCCTAAAGAATACATGAAGCACAATGGGTGTCTTTTCTAAAATTTAATATTACTAAAATCATGTAAAAATTAGGTTCTATTTGAAAAAGTTGTTAGTTCATGTAACAAACGTGTGAATCAAGAGGACGCAAAACGAAGGAGTGGCACAAAGTTATTATGGAAAGAATTCCCATAAAGAAAATGATTTCGCCTTAGTTGCTATGATGGGAATTTTGATGAAGGCCATTTTCCCTCATTCCTCTTCACCCGGAATTTCCATGATGGCGATAACATTTTCGTGAAATACATTAAAAAGGACATTTCGGCCTTCATGGGAATTTTCGGAAGAAACTTTACGACTAGAAGTTCTGCGTTCAAGAGATCATTTTGCTAAAACGTTCTGGAGGTTGTTCGACTACAGAAGGGTAAAGGCGACAGCGACGGTAAGAATTATTGGTGCATTACATCACTTTGCACGGTATTCCAGAGAAGACGTATGATGGGAACATGCATCAAATCAATCTTTTTTTTCTTTTTTGTTTATCAAGTAGCCTATATAGGCGAGGAATACAGTATCTGTATTTTTAAATCTATTTAAATGAGAACTATACTAGATTATATTAGGATGCATAGTTCCTCATTGGATGGGTCGATATCACGGCCAGCGCCTCTCCAGAAGCCCGCGTTCGATTCCCCTCCGGCCGGCCAATGAAGAATTATAATTTATTTTCTGGTGACAAATTCATTTCTCGGTATAATGTGGTTCGGATTCCACAATAAAATGTAGGTCCCGTTGCTAGGTAACAATTGGTTCTTAGGCCACGTAAAAAGAAGTCTAATCCTTCGGGTCAGCCCTAAGAGAGCTGTTAATCAGCTCAGTGGTCTGGTTAAACTAAGGTACGGTATACTTAAATTTAACTTTATATTAGGATGCATCCATCCTTACTCTTAAAGTGTTTGGTCCACAAATGGTAGCGCTCTGATTCTATTATTGTTCTCCCTCAGGCTTTTAGAATGCCCTACACTCCATGGGGATCGCGAAGATAGCCCAGAAATACCAGCTTAAGCTGAATGGCACCTCTGTCGTCAAGCGTGCATTGAGTCTTAAACAACTACAGAATGCGCCGAACTTTCTTCGGCGCAGCCGAGTTTTCTGTACGAGCCGCGGCCCATGAAACTTTCAGCCGCGGCCCGGTGGTGGCCTGTCATATAACGTTGCCAGACGCACGATCATGGTTAACTTTAACCTTAAATATAATGAAAACTTCCGAGGCTAAAGAGCTGCAATTTGGTATGTTTGATGATTGGAGGGTGGATGATCAACACACCAGTTTGCAGACCTCTAGCCTCAGTAATTTTTAAGATCTGATGGAGGACAGAAAAAAGGGCGGACGGACAGTCAAAGCCGGTATAATACTTTTCTTTTACAGAAAAACTAAATATAAATAATTTGTCGGATATTCTATAAAAATTTACAGATTGGTTTGATATTATGAAAAATTATTTTTCTACGAATCTCAGACGAAATTAGAAATACCAAAGCTGATATCCTGAACCCCTAAATTTTTCTCTTTGCATTTTAAAATAAACTCCTCCAGATGACTTATCGTTAACCCTGAAGTAAACACTAGGGGGAGATTTTCGAGAATACGTACACCAAAATATAGACATCAGATTACGTTAATACAATATCTTATTATGTCTAAAAAGATCGCAAGGCTAGGACGTCAAATCACATACCAGTAACCAATATATATGTAGCATATATATATATATATATATATATATATATATATATATATATATATATATATATATCACATATAGTTAGTTTACGTAAATTGTGGCCACATTAAATTCCGATCATACGAGTCACATATCATAAAATTAAGAGATACCAAAGCTGGTCTCCTAGACCCTAAAATTTTTCCCTTTATATTTTAAAATAAATTCCTCTAAGATTACTTATCGTTAACCCTGCGGTATACATTAATAGAAGATATTCGAGAATACGCCAAAATATAGACATCAGATTACATTAAGAGAATATCTTATTTTACTGTACCTGCAAAAATCGCCAATTTGGGGTGTCACAGACCAAACCATACAAGATAACTGTGAAATATTGCCATACACTAATATTTGTAAACATATTCTTGATTAGTAACAGAAATTATTAATGTTACGGTACCTTTTTTGAACCAAAATCAATGAACGCCCTCGAGAGCATTCAATGCAATATCCGACTTGAAAAGTCATCTGTAAGGAAATTAATTCTAAAGAGACCACTACTGTCAATCCTACTGAACAGGAAACTAAATCACATCTTCAAAGGCTCTGACTGATAAAGAGCGATCATGGTAACAATTTATTTTCATTTATAAATAAAGATCAAGTTGAAAGAATAACTGTTCATACTCTGATGTCCAGATGTCTTAGAGGAATATCATTATTCATAGCTAACCATAATTGAAAACTATATAATTTGTGTCTTAAAAAAAGAAATGGGTATCTGAATCGAAATACAGCAAAGGATTTCGTAACCATTCTCTCCGACGGTGAAAAAGTCCGAAAAATACGAAATTTAAGATGAAAGTCATCAGGTATTTATTTCACCACAGTAATGTGATAATATTGTCGTTATATTCTTAAATTACGTTCGATGGATGAGCGATTAAGTTAGAGGTAAGATATGTTATTATAAGCCTTACATACTAATACTCAGAAATATAGAGAAAGAGATAGGAGATATATATATATATATATATATATATATATATATATATATATATATATATATATATATATATATACTCACTGTATATATATATATATATATATATATATATATAGATATATATGAGTGTGTGTGTGTATGTATAAACACTATTCGCCAAAAAGGTTGTCACATGCATTTTAAGACGAGCAGTATTGAATAGAATGGTCTGTTCACAAAACTGGTACCGTAGTAGTCTTGTGCTACAGAAAAACTTCCCATGGATAAAGGCATGTTTCATGAATTAGGAAACGACATTACACTTTAAAATTCAATACAAAGGACACATTAGTCG